>NC_074695.1:40660828-40828434 GCF_029448725.1 Salvelinus fontinalis
CACTTTACAGTAACCCGGCCTGTGTGTGTCTCTCAGGGCTGTGTGGGCTGGCCCGTGTCTGTGATATGTTCCAGCTCTCTCCCAGACATTGAGTCTGTGACCGAGGCTCTGAAATCAGGGCCGTACGG
Source organism: Salvelinus fontinalis (assembly GCF_029448725.1). Taxonomy (NCBI): domain Eukaryota; kingdom Metazoa; phylum Chordata; class Actinopteri; order Salmoniformes; family Salmonidae; genus Salvelinus; species Salvelinus fontinalis. Next base: position 40,660,957 of record NC_074695.1, read on the forward strand.
CCGCTGTGTCTACCAGTGTGACAACGACGTCTGCACCAACCAGGTAAGACTGACCACCATCTGGCTAGCCGCTAGTGCAGAGAAACCATGCTTAGAAAAAGGGTTATCCTACATTTATACATCTACACCTATTATTATTTATTACTCGGTATTTCACCTTTATTTTAACAGGATATCTCCTTTAGAATAAGTATCTCTTTCGTAACAGAGACCATTCCAAGTGTCAGAAGAGAGGTTACAGAATTGTAAATTAAGTCCTGCACACTTTTGTTGTATTTAAATTAAGTTTATGCTTCGGTCAGAAATAATAATACAAGCATTTCACTACACCCGTAATAACATCTGCTAAACACATGTATGTGAAAAATACAATTTGATTTGGATTTGATATAGGCTCAAGTCGACACAGCTCCTCTCTTTATCTCTCTTCTCTCACCTTGTTGTACCTGGATGTACAGGTGGTGAACATGGAGTTTGAAGGGGGTCTTACAGCTGCTTTTTCCATGGTGGCATTTACAGAGGAGATATGTAAGCGGAGAACCACCATCTATGGCAGCAAGGTACTGTAGCACTCCAGTCCAGAGACAATCTTGAATAATCCAAGATCAAGTTAAATCATTATGAATAATTCATTGTTGATCATTAATATGCCACTTGTGTGATTGGAATCAATGTGATATGATAATAATATACGGATATGGATTGAATAGAAAGAGATAGATTATGAATATTGATTGGACACACACAAACTGCAATAGTTTATTGACCTGAATTTCTGTGTCATAGTTTATGAACTTTATCTCTCTCCGGAATATTTATCCTTATAATCATCTGTATTTGTAGTAACATCCAGCTCTAGCTTTACTGCATCTGGCTACTGTCTGATTTTAGTACATAAAGATAACCTGCAAACATTTTCTTATCATGTAATGATTGCTTTGTTCCTATAGGGGGAGCTGTCGTGTGACGGACATGAGATTCGAGTGTTTGACTTCCTCACAGGGAGGGCCACCAAGCACACAGCAGAGACTTGCGCCCCAGGGGCCTTTGGCATGGGCGGGCACGGCGGGGCAGACTACCAACTGGTGGAAGCCTTCATCTCTGCTGTGGCGGTGAGTGCTGGGAGCCTGTGTGAATGTCAACATTGAGGGACAATATTTTTTTTTCACTTGAGATCTGTTCTTTGACTTAGGCTTGTGTTAATTATGATTAACACAAGCCTAAAAATTGATGTCGTGGAACAAAATTTTATTTGAGTTATCTAGATCGTTGTTAGGATTCAATCAAACCCCATTGTGAAATTTACACTGTTGCAGTACCTGGTTCAATAAAATCACAGAATGGTATTGGGTGCTGTAAAAACTCTTAACCTAACTCTTTACCTGAAGGGGGTATACAAAAGGCATTCATAACACCTTTAAAAAAAACAGTCATGACACCTTTTGCAGTATCACTCATAGTAACCTTACATTACACTCATGTGGATGGGAAAAATGTGACTCGTGTTTGTGTGTGTGTGTGTCGCGTAGAGTGGAGATGCATCTTTTATCCGTTCCGGACCAGAGGAGACTCTACTGAGCCACAAGCTGGTGTTTGAGGCTGAGCGGGCTCGACTGGAGAGCAAGGTGGTGTTCTGTGGGACTGACTAGGACTAGACGTCAACATGAACGGTGACGTGAAGGGACATAATCATAATTTTGATCATCAACATTAATGATTCAACTCTAATGATTATGACAGAGCTCACTCAGGCAGCACATGAAAATGATGAAGTAACTGGATATTTAATTTTACTGTATGTAATTTGTAGCTAGGCCTAGTGCTGAGATTGTTTAATTCTCAAGGATTGTTTTGTGCACATTCCATGAAAACGATTTTCTTAACAAAATGTGATGATGTATGTACTGTTTGTCATGTCAGCAACTGTTTTAATGTGAGAAACTGATTTTCAAAGAATCAGATATTTTGCCAGTTTTTAAAAATGTTGATTGTGTTTTTGTTCTAATATCGTGTATGAAACTGGAATCAAGGCCCCCTCGAAAGTGCTTTTGAAATTACACACATGTAGCGTATCTAAGCAAACATCTATAAATACACTCCATGCACTTACCAAAAATGGCTCTTTTGCCATATTGTACTTTGCTCTACATTACTCTTCTTTTGTATCGTCATTAGCACAGTATAGATGATACCAATTCTTGCTCCAAGACGCTGCCAATTTGGATAACCGAAAAAGACGTTTGTGCTGATTTATTGGCACGTTGAACCATGTTGCACGCCATAGTAAAAAATAAAATGTCTTATCTGAATTCCGAGGCTGGCATTTATTCTGATTTAAATTATTTATTATACATCTTTAAACGCTTACACCACAGAATATTTTATTTGATGAACAAATAATGAATACTTCAATTATTTTAAACTAAATTTTGCAACTAATGAAGCATTATAAAAGTAACAGATTATGAATGGCTCATGAAAGCAGGGCTGTGATGCTGCTTTCCACAGGAGTGGGCCTCCTGCGGTCCCCCAGTCTGCAGCTACCAGGGACGAGGTCAGACTACCAGGGATGAGGTCAGATTACCAGGGACTAGGTCAAGGTACCAAGGATGAGGTCTGTCTATCTACCAGGGATGAGGTCAATAAACTATTTCCTTGTGTGTCCAATCAATTTCATAAAGGGATGATGAGTTCAGAGTCCTAGGGAGCCATGGTGGATTCTGCTGGCCACAACGCTGAGTTTGGAGTCTGATTTTCGGACCTCTGGTCGGACGATCTTTGCCTTCCTCTGCATCTGCGGCAGAAAACAACCCAATGAGACAGTATTTTGTTATGTGTGCGGTAGGAAATTCAGAATGCTATCAACCCATAGTATTACAATAACAATGATCAGGTATGGATGATATTTATAATTGTGGACACTATTTTGCTACCAATTGAGGGTTAAACTAGAGTCAGGTAGGCATCCCCGGCTATATGATTGTGGTGGTCCATGTTGATTGAAGGGAAGGCCTCACCCTCGTCATTACCAGCGGGAGCAGCTCTTCCTTGGAGAGGGGCTTCACCTGGTCTGTTAGCAGGGACTCCTCTGGGTCATTGTTATCCCTAAAATAGTAGTAGTCTTACATTACCACCATAAAGTTAAACTATAAGTTATATTTCTATGGTTAACACACTTCCAAGTATTGCTTTCACTTACTATTTCCTTATGAACGTGAGAAACTGAAAATGTAGGTCCTACTCCTAAAATAGGCTCTTAAAATAGCACACTGCCCTGGAATAGCAAACTAGTTTGTCCTCCGGCAAGGTTGTGAATACAGTTGGGCAGGTTAAAAAGTTTCTAAGCTGCAGCACAAGTAAAACAAAAAAAACATGAGCTGCAAGATATAACTGCATCGTCAGGGATATATTTCAGAAACAGAACCACATGTATTTTATAGGTTATTGTTACAGGATTGCAAACAAACTTGCTGCTGTCCCATTGACTGTTCATTGGCATCCCTTCCGGCATTAGATGTAGCAGCTTCTATATTGAACACACACACACACAGACAGACATACCCAGAAGTGGGAGGCTCAACCGTTTTGTTTTGCCTAGGCAGTGGTGGACTTTGCCCTAGGAGGTGCCTGGCAACCATTCTAGGATTGTAATCTTTATCAAGGTCCTGGAGCAGAGACAGAGAACAAAATAAAATGTTTCAAGGGCAACACTTCACTGAGGCTCTGTTCACTTCTAAAATCCATACTTCCACCCTCCCTCCACTGATGTAGCCTATCCCTGATCTGACACAATTTGATAGTAGTAGTAGGTTTCCACTACATTACAATAGCTTTCATCAATCCAGTCCGATCGGATCCATTCTTACTCCAGATAAGTAATGAAGGAGGGATGGATGCATTTTAAATAACCTTGTGACATTGAAATGACCTTGGAGCTGAGGAAAGACTGCAAAGTCAGCAGCTCGTTGGTCCTGCGCTCCACCAATCCCAGGTAAGTCATAATGGTGTTGTCCCGGATCCCGGTCGAGGAGCCTAACTTGTCTTCGATCACTGACCGGTCACAGTCTATGTTGTGGCACACACTGTCTATTCCTGGTGCACGGAAACACACAAGAAGAATTGAGGGTTCTTCTCAATCTGGTTGTCTAAAGAAGCAGATAGAAACTGGCACTCGGCGAGTCTCTTCACTGCAATGAGAGACAAGACCACCAGGAGGTGCACATTTTGTTACATCCCAGCACTAACACACCCTTGATTTAGTTGAATTTGAAGAAAAAAATAAGTTAGTAGTAATAGTTATATTAGTTATAGTAGTATAAGTACCAAAAGTCATAGTAAGTAGCTTATTAAGGCCTCCACAGGAAGGGAAGTCATAGCCGTAAGATGTAGATAGTTCTGGGCTGAAACAAAACAAACCATTCTTTCCCATCCATACCTGTCTTCAGCTGGTTGAGGATCTTGCCCACTGAGGTGATGCGTTGCTGGTAGCCTCCCATCTGCTGCTCTGTGGCCTGCTGCTGCACACTGACCCCCCGAAGCACGGCCCTGCTCTCCTCATGCTGCCTGCGCTCCTCTCTGGAAAACACCTCCATCTCACAGCGGATCTGTGACACACACACACACACCAAAACACAACTGCCTGGTCTCATAGACTAGATGTAACATAGTAAATGTAAATCTGGAACACTCAAATTAGTATGATATGTTACGTTTGGTATGGTTACATAAGGTAGACAGGTAGTTACTTAAGTCAAAAACTAAACTAGAGTGGTTGCTCGGGGTGGATGGGTAGGCACATAACGGACAATCTCATCACGGACAACTTTTGCATTTTAGCTATTTAACAACTTTTCAACTACTTAGCATGTTAGCTAACCCTTCCCCTAACCCTTTTAGCTAACCTTAACCCTTTAACCTAACTCCTATATTTAACCCCTAGCCAGCTAGCTAACGTTACCAACCTAGCTAGAATTTGAAACATATACGTTTTGCAAACTTGTAAGATATTGTAAGTTTTGCTAATTCGTAACATATTGTACAAATTGTAATTCATAACGTATCATACAAAATGGGTGACGGACATTCACAAATGAATACATACCATACGAAGCGTAACATATCATACAAAAATAAATGTCTCGGATGTACATACAGAATAATATGAAATGCTCTGAGATCAGGTTGAACACAAAAGTAGAAGAGGCACCTAATGGGCACATGAATGCACAATAATACACACACGTAGAACTCACACATGTACACACTTCTCCAATTAGTTGGCTACATTTAACAAAGTGTCCAAATAGAAAGGAAGGTGCCCTGTAGTTTACTGTGTGCATTAAAGCACAACATCCAAAGAAATTACTTATTTCAAAGGTAAACATGCATGTAGTTTCAATTTCATACAGACCTGGTTGATTTCGTCCTTCAAGGTCTCGGCTTCGTTGTTCTGTTCGTTAACAAAGTTTAGCAAAGCAAAGTTCTTGTCTTCAACTGTAGGATGCAGAAACACAAAAGGTATTTATCACAGTTACAAATATAACAGAATAGATCTTAGATGGCCTCTTGTGTCAACACAGATCTTGTTTAACCCTCAAACTACCGACTGGGATTTATATTTTTTTTATCATAGCCTAAAGGTGGTTCATTAAATCAACTTGTTCATAATATCAAGTCATACAGAGGGTGGAGCGATCTTGACCGGATAAACAGATCACATGCACCTTCGCCTATGGTTATAACTACTAGGTATGACCGTGTACAAGATCTAAATTAGTTATATGCTTAGTTGCAGTCAAAACAGCTCATAAAAGTCTGTCAGTGCTATGAATACTTGGTAGAACTGTAATTACAGAAACCAGCAACTTTCTGAATTTGCACAGTGCTGTATTACATTTATTACACTTAACCCCATAGCAATTGGGGTTAAGTGCTTTGCTCAAGGGCACATCGGCATATTTTCCACCTAGTTGGCTGCAGGGATTCGAACCAGAGAACATTGTTACTAGCCCAACGCTCTTAACCGCTAGGCTACCTGCCGCATATTGGTGTTTATTCTACGAAAAATTTGATTATGTGGAAAATGTTATAGAAATACCAGAACTCATACAATACCCTCCAATATTCTATATTTGCAACTTGTTATGGTATTTTGGTTGCTATAACATTTGGTTGGAAGTGAATTTGAGGGTTTGGCTTGCTTTTTTAAGCATTCTGCCATAGGCCCTACCACTCCCATTGTTACACAAGCAGCAATACTAATGTTGGCTGTGGGGTAAGTAAATAAAGAAAACTAAGCCATCTCTCACTTATTGTCAATAACATTAAGTATAGGCTATTTCAAATGTTGTTTTTTACCACAAATATGGCAACGTTAATATTTACTTCAAAATTCCAAAAAACTAAATGATACTACAATCAAATGGTTGTAAATTAGCTTTTTATTACTAATGTGGATTATACTTTTGAAAAATGCTGCACATTATATAAGGGAAAAATTTATATGGGGCGGCAGGGTAGCCTAGTGGTTAGAGCGTTGGACTAGTAACCGAAAGGTTGCAAGTTCAAATCCCCGAGCTGACAAGGTACAAATCTGTCGTTCTGCCCCTGAACAGGCAGTTAACCCACTGTTCCTAGGCCGTCATTGAAAATAAGAATTTGTTCTTAACTGACTTGCCTAGTTAAATAAAGGTAAAAAAAAAAAAAAAAAAAATCTTAATTTGACAGATTATGCTAATTAACTATACTTTTACTGGTTATTTTTATTGTTTTATTTCAGATAATATTATTTACATGTCTAATGATGTTTTAAAATAATTAAGTTGAAATGTTGCTATGATTGTTGCTTTTTCCAATAGTTTGTCAAATGTATGTAAAATGTGTTGGTAGTTTGAGAGTTAAGGAGCATACTCTTGAGGGCCTAAAATATGAGGACGGCATATTTCCTTATCATATTTCCATAATAAAGTAGTAAATACGATTATTTTGAAGTTAAGAGGTGCCCCTTTGCTGAGGAGACATGGCTTTGTGACTCACTCTGAATGAAGGTCCCCACCAGCTTGTGCAGGTCCTCCTCCCCTGTGACACAGTGGATCTTGTGGAAGGTCTCCTGCAAGGAATCGAGAGTCCCAAAAGTCCCTCCCTGAGTGTCCAGTCCCAGTCTCCTGCGCTGCCTCTCCTCAACTAAAGACAGAGGTTAGAGGTCAGAATCAGACAGATATAAGTCAGACTTACATAAAGCAGTACACCATCAACTCAGTGCACCAAATCAGAACTATTCAACTATTGCTTATTCTGCGTTGCATTCGGCTATTAAATAAAATAATCGGTCTGCTGAAAAGCCATGGCGCTGTGTATTTGATTTAGTAATTTGTCATTTTGTAATTGTTGTCATTGTGTGAATTAAAGCATACAGGTATAATGCTCTGTCACTTGTCATAAGCATGTATAAGCCTTTATAATGTCTTATAACAAGGCTTATAATAAGTATCTCATCTATGACCCTTTCTGCGGCTCAGGTCCTGGCCCTCCTCCTGGCTGCTGCACTCGTTGCCCTTGATGCTCATGAAGGTCTTTAGGCGGTGGTCGTGGGAGATGACCCGCTGCAGCTCGCTCACCTCCGTGCCATACTGGGTCAGGTCCTTCACCTTTTTCTCCTTCAGCAGCATCCGTTTGCACCGAGCCTCCACTCTGAAGGATCATATTCATGAGGGCACACCATCTTAAAAAAAAAGCTCAGGTAGTCCCTCCCTGTTTTAGTCTGTTTTCTACAATACAGACCAAATAACCTTTTTCTACTCAAAAACACATCAACACAAAAAAGCTGTATGTATTACCTGGCCTCAAAAGCAGCAGTGGACTGAGCCATCATGTCTCGGATGTCCTTGCGAATCTCCTGCAGCTCCTGAATTACAAACAGGAACACAACATTGCTCAGTGAGTTGGGTGCATCCCAATTCATTACCCATTCTAGTAATTGGATTTTTATGGTGCTGTGAGCCTTACCCTCTCCATCCTGCAGTAGAGGTGGAGGAACTGCTTCCTCTCCACGTGCAAGATCTTCAGCTCCTCTCTCAGCTGCCCGTTCTTGGCCAAAAGCTTGTTGAAGCGAACACGACCCTGGTGCAAAGACATGGGTGGCATGTCAACACCATGACAATTCCATAAGGAGTTGGCAAGAGAGCAGAAACAGACTGGCACTCAGGCTACTGCTAACCCTGTCCAGTTTGTTCTCCAGGATGAGGATGTTCTTCAGTGTCTGGTTTGCCTCCGACTTCTGACTGTGGTATGTGGTGCTCCCTCTCCTCTGGCCAGCCAGCTTACTCTCCCAAGTCAAAATCTACCACAGAAGAAGCAGATAAAAGCAGATAAGCAATTAAATCTGGTTACCTAATTAATATCACTAGGTATTTGATCAAGTAGAAAACATTGTCAATTGGAGCTGATTAAAATAAAATAAATTTGAAAAAGATATAGGCCTGTGTAAAGGACTTCATGCTGTTTGCTTAGCGCTTCTACCTGATTCAGCTTATACCAAGACTCAAATCTAGGAACTCTGCGCTATTGAAAAAAGGCCTTATTCAACAGAGCTAGGGGCGACACTGCAGGCTGAGGAATGAGTTTCACAAGTCCTCATCTGCTACATTCCTCCTCCAAACTCACTCCACAGCAATCCCAGCGGTTGAGCTGAGTACAGCTGCAGATCCGGGTCACAGCACCATTGTAAAGGATGTCACGCTTCTTGCTTAGTGAGTACTGCTTCTCCTCTGATTCAGCTCTCAAACTCACAACCTCCCAAACACATGACCGCCCTCCTAAAAAGTTCCAACCCATCGTGCTATTGAAAAAAGCCTTCTTCAACAGGGCAAGGGGCGACACTTCAGGCTGCTGAAAGAGTTTCCCAGATTCCCCTCTGCTACACCTGCAGGTTTGGGGGTAAAGTCAGTTTCTAGCATGGGTAGGATGAGGTTAAACTATCATGAATTCCTGATTATCTGGGCAATTCACATCTATGATGTTTGTAACAAAGCAATCGTCAATACAAACACCTCCTGTCTCAGATAAGCCATTTTCCCTTGTTCAGAGTCGAGCTGCTCCACCACCCTGTCGCGGTACACCAGCATGCTGCTCAGATTTTGCGTGGCGTCTGTGTCATCCCAGCATTGAAATGGACTCTCTGAGACACGCAGGCTACGGAGAAGTTCCTCGCGTTCACCATGGAGTCTTTGGATCTCCCTCCTGGTTGGGTAACAGACATGCATCGTTTCAGTGTCAAAGGAAGAAGCCATGTGCTTGTGTCATACTAGACTTAGTGCTCTTACTAGAGACAGCGTTATCCCTGATATGGAGGAACACTGTACTACACCTAATCATACTGTTTTAAAAACCTTTTGTAAGCAATTAGGCCAGTTCAATTGACAGTGGCTGGGCTGGCCACATTTCTCCAACTAAACTCCTTTTTATTACATTTTGCATTTACATTTTAGTCATTTAGCAGACGCTCTTATCCAGAGTGACTTACAGTTAGTGTGTTCATCTTAAGAAAGCTAGGTGAGAAAACCACATCTCAGTCATAGTAAGTACATTTTTCCTCAAAGTAGCCTTCAGCAAAGTCAGTGCTAGTAGGAAAAAATAGTATTACTTCACGAAAAGCAAGGGCGTCATTTATTTAAAACAAATGGGGGGGGGTATTAAAGATGCACTCCAGCTATTTTTGAACTTTTCCTTTTGAAAAACAATATCCCACGTATAAATACAGTAATGAACACACGTAAGAATAAAATAGTATTATTTTGAGCAAATAATGTTTTTTCAGACACAACTGCAAACTTCAAGGAGTAGGCCATTCAAGGAGTTGGTCTTATGGCGCTCTCTGATGTCATCGGCCTCCCCCTCTAGCAATAGAGAACAAGACAAAAATCCTAATTTCATGATGCTACCTGGACCACCTATTAAGATGTGCCTTTTGCTAAGTTAATCAGGTGATAAATGAGGTAAAAAGGAGACTGGAGTAGGACTTTAAGATACTCTTTGAAGAAGTAGGTTCTCAGATTTCGGAAAATGGGCAGGGACTCGGGGGGGGGGAGGGGAACAAGTGACCAGAGGTGGCAGAATGGAGTTCACATGTCCCACAATAAGTTGTCATGGGCGTACAGTATAGTTTCAATGTCCAGGTAAACATAGCAAAAGACAACTTTAGAGGTACACTGAATCTTAAGTAATCTTCAATGTTTTCCGTCTTTAAGACGAAAATATCCTCACAGCTGTCTGCGAATGAGATCCTGTGATTCTACGCTGTACGCCTGCCTGTCTCCTTCCATGATGCGAAACTGTCTCTGGAGTTTGCTCAACTCTGTCTCAGCTGCAACACACAACTTTGAAAACTGGTAGGTGTATCCCAATGTTTTATGGGATAAAAATGGGTAGGATATCAGATAAAAGGACATTTCTTAGTCATGCAACAGATGCTATTGAGTGCTTGTAGGTAGGTGAACTGTGAAAACGCATACCTAAGAGATCAATATCGATCTCACTGCTGTCAGAGTTGACTCTACAAGCTGATCTTCTGCGACGCATGGTGGTGATTGTTCTGGAGGAGAGAAATTCAGATTACATCATGTGATATGATAAAGGGGGCCATGTCTATGTTCCCTCAGCACTATGTTCCCTGGGCCCTATGGCTGGGGGAACATAGAGCTGAGGGAACATTGGGGTGAGGGAATATAGGTTGAGGGAACATTGGGCCCGGGGAACATAGAGCTGAGGGAACATAGGGCCATGAGGCTGAAGGAACATAGGGTGGACCCCTGATAAAGTTAGCTATGCCTAACATCATATAATTGCTATATGCTTACCTGATATGCATTTAGTTACAATATATATATATATATATATATATATATATATATATATATATATATATATATATAGCTAGATCAGAAGAAATATGAAGGAACAGCCTTTGGCCAATGATCACTAATATAAGGCATATTGTCCAACGGCCATAATTACACCTAACATTAACGGTATTTACAAACTGCCTCATTTGGCTGGCTGGCTGCAGCGAACACTGGTTAACCTACATTAACGTTGGCTAACAAAAATTTGTGACTTTCTTACTGTTATCAGGATATTGAAGCTTCCTTTTTGACTACCTCTACTTGGTCCTAGCCTTGTAGTTTGTAGATATTTGCGAAAATAATATGCAACACATTTGCCTATGACTGGCTAGCTGGCTTTCTCTCCAATGTCAATGACCGATTGTAACCGTTGACGACGCTTGGCTACTTGAGCACGCGACACACATGTAGCAAAATATCTACTGACAAAATATGTAGCTAGTTGGCCAGTTACAATGTTGCAGTACTGATAAGTTACGTTAAATTTCTAGATTTGTATCGTTCGTTTTAGGTAGTTTAGATGTGAGTTTGTAAATAATGTATGCAGCCATGATATTGACAACCAAACATTGGGTCATAGACCAATGACAGTATGTGTACACAGAGTGTCCAAAACACGAAGAACACCTTCCAAATATTGAGTTGCACCCTCGTTTGCCCTCAGAACAGCCTCAAGTCATTGGGAGCTTGGCATCTACAAGGTGTCGAAAGTGTTCAACAGTGATGTTGGCCCATGTTGACTCCAATGCGCCCCACAGTTGACTGGATCGAGTTGGGTGGATGTCCTTTGGTTGGTGGAGCATTCTTGATACACACGGGAAACTGTTAAGCGTCAAAACCCTAGCAGAGTTGCAGTTCTTGACACAACCCTTTGCGCCTGGCACGTACTACCATACCCCGTTCAAAGGCACTTAAATAAAATGAAGTGGATTTAACAAGTGACATCAGGGATCATAGCTTTCACCTGGATTGACCTGGTCAGTCTATCGTGGAAAGAGTACGTGTTCTTAATTATTTGTACACTCAGTGTATATGAAGGATCTTGAAGCGCGGATATTTTATAGAAGGCACTGTGAGACCGACTTATTTTTTTGCAGTTTCAGTGACTGCCACTGGGTGTCAGAGTTGTTCAACCTCTACGCTTGTCTGTCAAGCACCTTTGATGTTTGTCTGTGTAGGCCAAAACAGATATTAGGCCTTGCCTATGGATAGTTATGCTACAGCTGTATTGTATTAGACAACCTCTGGTGTGTGTGTGTGTGCGTGTGTGTGTGTGTGTGTGTGTGTGTGTGTGTGCGCACTGGTGGGAAAAGTACCCAATTGTCATACTTGAGTAAAAGTAAAGATACCTTAATAGAAAATGACTCAAGTAAAAGTGAGTCACCCAGTAAAATACTAATTAAGTAAAATTCTAAAAGTATTTGGTTTTAAATATACTTAAGTATCAAAAGTAAAAGTATCAATGCTTTCACATTCTTTATAAAAAAGCAAGCCATGATGGCATCATTTTCTTGTTTTTGTTTTATTTACGGATGGCCAGGGGCATGTGATTAGTGAGTCTGCCAGATCAGGCGCAGTAGGGATGTTCTCTTGATAAGTGTATGAATTAGGCTGTTTTCTTGTCCTGCTAAGCATTCAAAATGTAACGAGTACTTTTGGGTGTTAGGGAAAATGGAGTAAAAAGTATATCATTTTCTTTAGGAATGTAGTGAAGTAAAAGTTGAAAATACTACTTAAGTAGTACTTTCAACTATGTTTACTAAAGTACTTTACACCACTGTGTGTGTGTGTGTGTGTGTGTGTGTGTGTGTGTGTGTGTGTGTGTGTGTGTGTGTGTGTGTGTGTGTGTGTGTGTGTGTGTGTGTGTGTGTGTGTGTGTGTGCGCACGCTCCAGCACACCCCAACTGACAACCAGTGAATTCATGTGCAAAGAGAGTGACAGTACATATTCCCCCAATGTCAAAGCCTATATGGCTAACAATGTATGACGCTTGATATAGATTTATTAGATATAGATTTATGGTCAATGACCGACTAAACGTTAATGAAGCTAGGCTACTTGAGCAGTGAGCATGCAACACCAGCCTGGTCTCATAGACTAGACGTAACATAGTAAATGTAAATCTGGGACACTCAAATTAGTATGATATGTTACATTTGGTATGGTTACAAATGACAGAAGGTTACTTAAGGCAAAAACGAAAGATGGATGGGCGTATAACACGAATGTCTAGCAACCCAAAGGTTGCGTGTTTGAATCTCATCATGGACAACCTCATTTTAGCTAATTAGAAACTTTGCACTACTTACTACTTTTGTAGCTACTTTGCACCTACTTAGCATGTTAGCTAACCCGTCCCCTACTTCTTCTTCTTTGAGGTTTTATGGCAGACTACACCGATTGTTAAGGGGTATTGAAAAAAAACAATTCCATTGCAGGAAGATTTGCTCATCCACGCTCACAATGATGCCTTTTTTCTCAGATTTCCTCTCTGTTTGTGCTGTGCCATTGACAACCAGTGCAATAAACGCTACAAAGTCCATCTACTTGACATGCAACATGTCAGGATCGCTCTGTTGACAAGGAATATTATCCGGTGTCTCTACTCCTACTATCATTATTTCTTCAACTTCACTCCTTTCTTCTACTCTTCTCACTGCCTCGGCATAGGAGACATGCTGGACAGTCCATATTCTTATCGTCTCCTTCACCCTAACAGGAAACTTCAGAAATTTGGGTGCATGTTCGCCACCACAATTGCAACATTTCTGCTCAGCTGGCATACGATACCCCCCCCCCCCCCCCCCGGTCTAGATACACTTGACACATTACCAAATATCATAAAACCCAAATACGTGTGAGAAGGGAGAGACTCTTCATAAAAAAACAATAGAATGGATGGAGTGGGTTTCCTCATTCCATCCACCATACTGGTTAGTCTGTGCGCACCAACCACTTCATCCAATTCTTCATATATATAATTTGCTTTTACTTCTAGCGCCACCCCAGAGATACCGTTGATAGGCGCCCTGCTTCGAAGATCCACACACCACACGACACATTACAATCTGATATCTTCTTGAGGTGCAGAGCACGCTCCTTCTGTTTCATAGATACACACAAAAAAAACTGATTAGCACACTTCTCGTTGCTCTCATAGAAGCCACCTCATCCAACGCCTACACAATTTTTATAGAGACTTCAATCAGATCTCCCAGATAACATTGATCCAAAACCCTTACTCCAACCAAAAAATAACTAGGCTTTCATTTACTAGATTCCACCACCACTTTACTTCTCTTATTTCCTTTTGCAATTCCTCTCACACGCATTCCACTCGACATGCCATCAGATTCAAACATAATATTTGCTTCCGCCGAGTTGCTGAGCTGTTAGGTCACCAACCCTTCCCCTAACCCTTTAATTTAACTCCTTACCCTAACCTTAACCCCTAGCTAGCTTTAGTCACCTAGCTAACGTTACTAGGTGGCTAACGCTAACTTCTCTACCCAATGTCAATCTAGCACTGAAAGTCAAGTGTTGAGATTACAAAACCTGTGGATTTTATTGGGGATTCCAACCTTGCTCGAATTCCTAGTTTCACTGACACTAGCATACAGATAGTTTCCCTAGAGCAACTTTCAGACATATTTCAGGAGTGATAGGCAAGCTGGAGCCACAGCTGAACACACAGGTTATTCTATCAGTGGTTCTTGTTAATGGTCTGAATCAGGAGTACACTACTGCAGTCAAACAGTTACAACAGTTACTGAATAAAGCAACTAAAGTTTCTCATGCACACTCATACACTTTTAGGGTGAGCTTCCATGGGAATTGCAGGAGGAACTGAACCAACTGAATAAGCATATCCAAACATTTTTACGTAACTGAGCTCAGATTCTACACAGTGCATTACGATTCAGTGCATTGGAGACCAGATGCATTGGGGACACTGCCCTGTGTAGGGTGCCGTCTTTCGGATGGGACGTTAAACGGGTGTCCTGACTCTCTGAGGTCATTAAAGATCCCATGGCACTTATCGTAAGAGTAGGGGTGTTAACCCCGGTGTCCTGGCTAAATTCCCAATCTGGCCCTCAAACCATCATGGTCACCTAATAATCCCCAGTTTACAATTGGCTCATTCATCCCCCTCCTCTCCCCTGTAACTATTCCCCAGGTCGTTGCTGCAAATGAGAACGTGTTCTCAGTCAACTTACCTGGTAAAATAACGGTAAATAATAATAATAATAATGCAGCTGTAAAGATTTTGAACTACTGGCTAGACCAATTAAACTACTAAGAGGGGAAGACAGTACTAGTGTCACTCCCCAACACACCAATGTCTTTAACCTATCAGTTACTTTTAGGCTTACAGTGGCAGAACAGTAACTTCTGGAGAAGGGCCTCATGTTTATCCCTACACCCGCTAAGATCGTATGGAGCTCAGGAGGGATCTTCATACTTAGCACAGGAAATTAATACTTGATCATTTTAACTATAGTAGTGATGATCAAAGATTACCATTTATTAGTACATCCCACTGGGAACCCAATCTGCAGTCAGTGTGTAACGATTGTCGTTGGGAGAAGGAGAGGAGGACCAAAGTGCAGCGTGGTACGTATCCATAAACTTTTAATAAAGATGAACACGCGAACAAATACAACAAAACAACCAACAAACAGTTCTGAAAGGTGCAACAAACACTAAACAGAAAAGAACCACCCACAAACAAAAGTGGGAAAACAGGCTACCCAAGTATGGCTCTCAATCAGAGACAATGATAGACAGCCTCCTCTGATTGGGAACCATACAAGGCCAAACACATAGAAATAGAAAACCTAGACCTACAACATAGAATACCCACCCACATCACACCCTGACCAAACTAAAAATAGAAACATACAAAGCAATCTACGGTCAGGGCGTGACAGCCGCAAAACCTGAACCAATAGGGGAGGGTCTGGGTGGGCATTTCACCGCGGTGGCGGCTCTGGTGCGGGACGTAGACCCCACTCCACCTTAGTCTTGGCCCCCTTATATAGCGCCTCTGGAGTGGCGACCCTCGCCGCCGACCCCGGACTGGGGACCCTTACAACGAACCCCGAATAGGAGGGAAACTCTGGCAGCGCCGGACAGGCTGGAGGCTCTGGCAGCGCCGGACAGGCGGGAGGCTCTGGCAGTGCCGGACAGGCGGACCCTGACCAAACTAAAAATAGAAACATACAAAGCAATCTACGGTCAGGGCGTGACACAGTGTCTCATACGATGCAGACCTTATGACTGAGGGCTAAATAAAAGGAAGGTAATCAAGGTGATGAAGTCAAATCAAATCAAAGTTTATTTGTCACGTGCGCTGAATACAACAACAGTGCAATGCTTACTTACAGGCTCTAACCAATAGTGCGAAAAAGGTATTAGGTGAACAATAGGTAGGTGAAGAAATAAAACAACAGTAAAAAGACAGGCTATATACAGTAGCGAGGCTATAAAAGTAGCGAGGCTACATACAGACACCGGTTAGTCAGGCTGATTGAGGTAGTATGTACATGTAGATATGGTTAATGTGACTATGCATATATGATGAACCGAGAGTAGCAGTAGCGTAAAAGAGGGGATGGCGGGTGGTGGGTGGGACACAATGCACATAGCCCGGTTAGCCACTGTGCGGGAGCACTGGTTAGTCGGCCCAATTGAGGTAGTATGTACATGAATGTATAGTTAAATTGACTATGCATATATGATAAACAGAGAGTAGCAGCAGCGTAAAAAGAGGGTTTGGGGGGGCACACAATGCAGATAGTCCGGGTAGCCATTTGATTACCTGTTCAGGAGTCTTATGGCTTGGGGGTAAACACTGTTGAGAAGCCTTTTGTCCTAGACTTGGCACTCCGGTACTGCTTGCCATCCGGTAATAGAGAGAAAAGTCTATGACTGGGGTGGCTGGGGTCTTTGACAATTTTTAGGGCCTTCCTCTGACACCGCCTGGTGTAGAGGTCCTGGATGGCAGACAGCTTTGCCCCAGTGATGCAATGGTCCGTACGCACTACCCTCTGTAGTGCCTTGCAGTCAGAGGCCAAGCAGTTTCCATACCAGGCAGTGATACAACCAGTCAGGATGCTCTCGATGTTGCAGCTGTAGAACCTTTTGAGGATCTCAGGACCCATGCCAAATCTTTTTAGTTTCCTGAGGGGGAATAGGCTTTGTCGTGCACTCTTCACGACTCTCTCGTGTGTTTGGACCATTCTAGTTTGTTGTTGTGGACACCAAGGAACTTGAAGTTCTGAACCTGCTCCATTACAGCCCCGTCGATGAGAATGGGGGTGTGCTCGGTCCTCCTTTTCCTGTAGTCCACAAAAATCTCCTTAGTCTTGGTTATGTTGAGGGATAGGCAGATGCTTTGCTACCTACCTATACCTATACAACAGGTGTAGACCTTCACCACCTGGGGGCGGCCCGTCAGGAAGTCCAGGATCCAGTTGCAGAGGGAGGTGTTTAGTCCCAGGATCCTTAGCTTAGTGATGAGCTTTGAGGGTACTATAGTGTTGAACGCTGAGCTGTAGTCAACTAATAGCATTCTCACGTAAGTGCTCCTTTTGTCCAGGTGGGAAAGGGCAGTGTGGAGTGCAATAGAGATTTTATCATCTATGGATCTGTTGGGGCAGTATGCAAATTGGAGTGGGTCTAGGCTTTCTGGGATAATGGTGTTGATGTGAGCCATTACCAACATTTCAAAGCACTTCATGGCTACAGACGTGAATGCTACGAGTCTGTAGTCATTTAGGCAGGTTGCCTTTGCGTTCTTGGACACAGGGACTATGGTGGTCTGCTTGAAACATGTTGGTATTGCAGACTTATCAGGGACATGTTGCAAATCAAAGTTTATTGTCACTTGTGCCAAATACAACAGGTGTAGACCTAACAGTGAAATGCTTACAGGCTCTAACCAATAGTGCAAAAAAGGTAATTAAAGAAATAAAAATAGTAAAAAGACAGTGAAAAATAACAGTAGCGAGGCTATAAAAGTAGTGAGGCTACATACAGACACTGGTTAGTCAGGCTGATTGAGGTAGTATGTACATGTACAGTATATATGGTTAAAGTGACTATGCATATATAATGGGCAGAGAGTAGCAGTAGCGTAAAAGAGGGGTTGGTGGGTGGCAGGACACAGTGCAGATAGCCCGGTTAGCCAATGTGTGGGAACACTGGTTGGTCGGGCCAATTGATGTACTATGTACATTAATGTATAGTTAAAGTGACTATGCATATGATAAACAGTGGTGTGTGCAATGAAGATTCCTAGGGCCGGTGGTTAGTAGAACGGCGACGTTGGGCGCCTGAGCGGGGTAGCGGGAGTAGGCGTGACAGCCGAAACCACTCATCCACCGCAGGGACCTCGATCTGGCTCAGGGTCCTCGGGGCCAGCTGATACCCCAGGATGCACTGGAAAGGAGTCAGCCTGATGGAGAAGTGACGAAGTGAGTTGTGGGCATACTCTGCCCAGGGAAGGAACCGGGCCCACTCCCCCTGCCGGTCCTTCTAAAGAATCTTCCAGCTCCTGGCTAGTCCTCTCCACCTGCCCGTTGGATTGAGGACGGTACCTGGATGTGAGGCTGGCTGTGGCCCTCAGCTGCTCCATGAAGGCCTTCCATACACACAATGTGAATTGGGGGCCACGGTCGGAGACGATGTCCTCTGGAAGGCCATCGTGCCAGAAGACCTGCTGGAACAGTGCCTTAGCGACCTGGAGAGCGGTAGGGAGACCAGAGGGATAAAACAGCAGGATTTAGAGAATCTGTCCACAACAACCATAATAGCTCTGAAACCATCAGACGGAGGGAGATCAGTAACGGAGTCTATGGACAGATGGGACCAAGGTTGCTGAGGCACGGGAAGGGGAAGGAGTTTCCCTGGTGAAGCGTGCCGGGGAGATTTTGTTTGGGCACATACAGAACAGGAATTGACGTAGCGGGCGACATCCTGTGCCAAGTTGGGCCACCAGTACTTCACGGAGATGGATTGATTGGTGGGGGTGATACCTGGGTGTCCAGCGGCAAGGGATATGTGTGCACAGGTCAACAGCCGATCCCTCACCACCGTGGGGATGTAGATGTGCTTAGGAGGGCAGGTAGCAGGCGCTGGGTCCCTCTCCAGAACCTGGTGGATGTCCACATCTACATCCCAAAACACAGGACCAACGATACGGGAGGGTGGAAAGATGGGCTGGAGGGCGCTCACAGGACTCTCAACTAGAGGTTGACCGATTAATCGGAATGGCCGATTAATTAGGGCCGATTTCAAGTTTTCATAACAATCTGTATTTTTGGACACCGATTGTCCGATTATTATTATTATTATTTTTTTACACCTTTATTTAACTAGGCAAGTCAGTTAAGAACACATTCTTATTTTCAATGACGGCCTAGGAACGGTGGGTTAACTGCCTTGTTCAGGGGCAGAACGACAGATTTTTACCTTGTCAGCTCGGGGATTAGTTTTTGCAACCTTCAGGTTACTAGTCCAACGCTCTAAACACATGCCTTACATTGCACTCCACAAGGAGCCTGCGTGGCAGGCTGACTACCTGTTACGCGAGGGCAGCAAGAAGCCAAGGTAAGTTGCTAGCTAGCATTAAACGTATCTTATAAAAAACAATCAATCTTAACATAATCACTAGTTAACTACACATGGTTGATGATATTACTAGTTCATATAGCGTGTCCTGCGTTGCATATAATCAATGCGGTGCCAAATCACAGCTTACTTCGCCAAACGGGTGATGATTTAACAAGCGCATTTGCGAAAAATGCACTGTCGTTGCACCAATGTACCTAACCATAAACATCAATGCCTTTCTTCAAAATCAATACACAAGTATATATTTTTAAACAAGCATATTTAGTTAACTTTGCCTGCTAACATGAATCTCTTATAACTAGGAAAATTGTGTAACTTCTTGCGTTCCGTACAAGCAGTCAGGGTATATGCAGGAGTTTGGGCCGCCTGGCTCATTGCGAACTGTGTGAAGTACATTTATTCCTAACAAAGACCGCAATTAATTTGCCAGAATTGTACATAATGACATAACATTGAAGGTTGTACAATGTAACAGCAATATTTAGACTTAGGGATGCCATCCGTTAGATAAAATACGGAACGGTTCCGTATTTCACTGAAAGAATAAACGTTTTGTATTTGAAATGATAGTTTCCGGATTCGACCATATTAATGACCAAAGGCTCGTATTTCTGTGTGTTATTATGTTATAATTAAGTCTATGATTTGATAGAGCAGTCTGACTGAGCGGTGGTAGGCAGCAGCAGGCTCGTAAGCATTCATTCAAACAGCACATTTGTGCGTTTGCCAGCAGCTCTTTGCGCTGTTTATGACTTCAAGCCTATCAACTCCCGAGATTAGGGTGAGATTAGGTGGTGTAACCGGTGTGAAATGGCTTTCTCGTTAGCGGGGTGCGGGCTAATAGTGTTTCATACATCACTCGCTCTGAGACTTGGAGTAGTTGTTCCCTTTGCTCTGCAAGGGCCGTGGATTTTGTGGAGCGATGGGTAAAGATGCTTCGAGGGTGGCTGTTGTCGATGTGTTCCTGGTTCGAGCCCAGGTAGGGGCGAGGAGAGGGATGGAAGCTATACTGTTACACTAAAGTGCCTATAAAAACATCCAATAGTCAAAGGTATATGAAATACAAATGGTATAGAGAGAACTAGTCCTATAATTTCTACAACTTCTTACCTGGGAATATTGAAGACTCATGTTAAAAGGAACCACCAGCTTTCATATGTTCTCATGTTCTGAACAAGGAACTTAAACGTTAGCTTTTTTTACATGGCACATATTGCACTTTTACTTTCTTCTCCAACACTTTGTTTTTGCATTATTTATACCAAATTGAACATGTTTCATTATTTATTTGAGGCTAAATTTATTTTATTGATGTATTATATTGAGTTAAAATAAGTGTTCATTCAGTATTGTTGTAATTGTCATTATATTTTGGTCCTCCAATAATCGGTATCGGCGTTGAAAAATCATAATCTGTCGACCTCTACTCTCAACCGACATGGAACCACAAGGTAAGGGAAAGCAGGTCTTTAGGCATCCTGGTGCCCAGGTGGTGATTTTAATCCTCAACCAGGCTACTCTTTCTTACTGGGGTATGATGGTCCATTACCTCAGTGAGCAAATCAATGAAACATTATGTAGCGTGATTTAAATCATCCTCGAGATAAATCAGCTCCCAGGGTACAGCAGCCAAATCATTTTGAAATAGCTCCTGATTAAGTGTTTTAACATTTCTCTTGACCACAATCCTTGGAGGTTTCTTTGGAACCTTGGTGTTCATGGTTATGGTCACAATATTATTGTCTGTCCAGCCCACTGGCATTGATCTGGATTTTAAGCATTGCAATGGTATATTACAGAAGAGCAGATCAATGCACGTGTCCGAACAGTGACCTAACTTAGTTGATGATCTATTAGTATCATTAAGCATTTGTTTCAAACCACAGCTCTCTGCATATCGCATTAATTGAGTTATATTTTAATTGTGTGTCACGCCCTGACCTTAGAGATCCTTTTTACTCTCTATTTGGTTAGGTCAGGGTGTGACTAGGGTGGGCAATCTATGTTTTATATTTCTTTGTTGGCCGGGTATGGTTCCCAAACAGAGGCAGCTGTCTATCGTTGTCTCTGATTGGGGATCATACTTAGGCAGCCTTTTCCACCTGTAGTTTGTGGGATCTTGTTTTTGGTACTGTGCTGTTTAGCCCTACTAGAAGTTACTTTCGTTTTGTATTTGTTGTTTTTTCGGTGTTCATTTAATAAATTAAAACGTACGCCTACCACGCTGCACCTTGGTCCGATCCATCCATCGACGAATGTAACATTATGATCCTTCCAATTTATATTGAAATCACCCAAGATAAATACATCTGTTACTGTAGCCTGGTCAAACCCAGTGCATAAATCATCCCGATAGGCCACCTAGCTCTAATGTGTCCTACACACATCTTACCAATATGGGTGCCTGGTGAGGCAGATGTACTTGAGCCCATAGTGCCTCTATTTGACATACCTTAACATCGTCCCCCCTCTTAAAAGGTATTTGATTCTGAATGTACAGTATTACACCCCCACCATGGCTATCTCTTCTAAGTAGACTATATCATGAAAGTTAATTTGCCCATCATTTACAGATTCATCCAAATGTGTTTTGGTCAAAGCTAAAATATTAATATTATTTATGTTGACCAAGTTAAAAACCTAATGTATTTTGTGAGGAAGGCTACATACATTAACCTGAGCTATATGCAACCCTTTCCTTGTCAAGAGGAGATCAATAGCGCATGCATTTATTATAGTTGAAGTTGTCATGATACACTACAACACAAACTCAGATTTGAACATTGAATTAAAATAGACAGGGAGTTACTCTAGAGTCCCGATATAGTTGCCCATTGTTGTAAAGTTTATCCATCACCATGGAGACTGTGAATGGGTGCAGTGATGATGAGGAAGGGAAGGCTTTCTTGGTGCAAGGGTCCCACGGTAAGGGTGAGTGGTGCTGTGATGTGCGTGATAGTGCCAGAAGGAGAGGAGAGCAGGTATGAGGTGATGTACAGGGAGGAGACGGGGGTCTGGTCGATGAAATTCCCCATGGCACCGGAGTACACTAGGGCTGTATAGACAATACCCGAGGGACAGCCAGCAAAATGGAAACCAGGAAGGGTTTGGCGGAAAACGATGAAGGAATACTCACACCTACCCTGGGAGACGGATGATCACGGGGAAGTCCCTCTGCCATAGTGGACCTCGGTTTGGGATGTACCAGACACCGCTGGAGTTAGTGCCCTCCTGGCCACAATAGGGACACAGCTCCAGCTGTCTCTGTCTCTGGAGGAGGGCAAGGGGTGAGGAAGGTGCAGGCACTCCTGAAGGAGGTTGTCCAGATGGATAGCCATCGTGACGAGCGCGTCCAAGGAAAGGTTGTCATCCAGGCACGCCAACTCCATCTTGATTGGGAACCATACTTAGGTAGCATTTTCCCACCTGTGTTTTGTGGGTAGTTATTTTCTGTTTTGTGTTTCTGCACCTGACAGAACTGTTCGTTGTCGTTTTGCTCTTTGTTATTTTGTTCAAGTGTTTTTTCAGAATAAATCAGGAACACTTACTACGCTGCGCTTTGGTCCGATCCTTCTCATTCCGACGACGAACGTGACAGAACTTCCCACCACCAAAGGACCAAGCAGCGTGGTAAGAAGGAGGACTGGACATGGGAGAACATTTTAAATGGCAAGGGATCCTGGACGTTGGAGGAGATCCTGGCCGGGAAGGATCGCCTGCCCTGGGAGCAGGTAGAAGCAGAGAGGAAGGCGAAGGCAGCAGCTAAAGCGGAGCGGCAATGTTATGAGGGAACACAGCTGGCAAGGAAGCCCGAGAGGCAGCGCCCCCCCCCCCCCCCCCAAAAAAAATGGGGGGGGGGGGGCCACACGGGGAGTGTGGCAGAGTCAGGTTGGAGACCTGAGCCTACTCCCCATGCTTACTGTGGCGAGCATGTGACTGGTCAGGCCCCGTGCTATGTGGTGATGCGCATTGTGTCTCTGCCGAGCATTCACAGGCCGGTGTGCTCGGTGCCAGCGTCCCGCATTTGCCGGATGGAAGTGGGCATCCAGCCAGAACGGGTGGTGCCAGCTCTGCGCTCGAGACCGCCAGTGCGCCTCCACGGCCCAGTGTATCCGGTGCCTTGGCCAAGGAAGAGGCCTCCTGTATGTCTCCCCAGCCTGGTGAGTCCTGTGCCTGCGCCCAGCCTGTAGCCTCCAGAGACGGCCTCCAGCCCGGAGCCTCCAGAGACGGCCTCCAGCCCGGAGCCTCCAGAGACGGCCTCCAGCCCGGAGCCTCCAGAGACGGCCTCCAGCCCGGAGGCTCCAACTAGGGTGCCCAGTCCGGGGCCCACAACGAGGGTGCCCAGTCCGGGGCCCGCAACGAGGGTGCCCAGTCCGGGGCCCGCAATGAGGGTGCCCAGTCCGGGGCCCGCAACGAGGGTGCTCAGTTCGGGGCCTGCAGCGAGGGTGCCCAGTCCAGGGCCCGCAACGAGGGTGCCCAGTCCGGGGCCCGCAATAAGGGTGCCCAGTCCGGGGCCCGCAACGAGGGTCCCCAGTCCGGTCCAGTCTAGTCTGGCAAGAACAGCTGAAATAAGCAAAGAGAAATGACAGTCCATCATTACTTTAAGACATGAAGGTCAGTCAATGCAGAATTTTTAAAAAACGTTTCAAGTTTCTTCAAGTACTGTCGCAAAAACCATCAAGCGCTATGATGAAACTGGCTCTCATGAGGACCGCCACAGGAAAGGAAGACCCAGAGTTAACTCTGCTGCTGAGGATAAGTTCATTAGAAAACAGTACACGTAAAGAAAAACCCTTGAATGAGTAGGTGTGTCCAAACTTTTGACTAGTACTGTACATACCACTGATTATTTGCTCATGTCATGACCTAATGTCATTGTCTACAGTGTTGGGAATGTTGATGTGAGTGATCATGTTCTTGCAACACTTCTAATGTGAGTAATCCTGGCTACGTCACAATGTCCACATTACCAGTAGAACCACATTTCATTTCTTGTAGCAATTGACACAATTCCTACATGGCTGTGACAATATTTGTGGGTGGGTATAGTGTAAACAGATTAAGTCACTAAAGAGGGATAGAATCAGAGGAAATACTCTAGCCTGGCTCAAGTCAGGGGCTTCTTTGGGTCAAAATAGTATTTGTTGTCGTTCAAATATTATAGATGGGTTTGATTTAGCTTGCCCAGCAAAATGGAGCCAATGTAATATTCCCAAAAGTGCAAAATCTGCCAACCTGTCACGCCAGGCAAGCTAAATCAAGTACCTATTGACCCAGGTCGGTATGTGTGAAGGCTGCACTACGCAGTAAGAAACTGCCAAACAGATATTATTTATATACACAACACTCACTTTGCACTATCCACATGGCGATACACTTAACACATAATATATAAATAGCAACGTGACAAATATATTTTGTTTCTTATATCACATAACTTTATGCAGAAATAAAAAAATGCAATCTTGGCATTTGTTAACAGCGTTTCTTGAATGCCTGCTTCATAGTTTTACATTAACAGTCACTCTTATAATTTAATCATCTAACTTTATAATTTAACAAACAGTAAAAGTTACCCATATGTTCTTCACCTCTATGTCTCTTCAGAGTTACCAGTGTTATGATACTGATGGTTTGTCGAGACAGGTTTGTACGGTTGTGGCTACCAGTACAGATCTATCTAGTTGTCACGTCTGGGATAATCATTTTTGCTAAACCTAACCCTTACACTTTTCCTAATCTGCTACGTTAATTCCCCTAACCTGCTGCATGGTTCTCATAAACTGCTGCGAAAAGTCACTTCTGTCCGTAGTAGGTTAGGCTTAGCTAAAATGCTACTGCTGTCAACAAACCATCAGTCTCGACAAATCATCAGTATCACCACACAGGCAACATGCTCGCGCAGCATGAAAGCCGGTTATGTTCTGGTAAAGGAATACTGAAGAATGGATCTGGAGCAGTGTTGGGAAATGCCACCCCTCTATTCACCGCGGGGGAATTAATTTCCCCTAAAAAGTTTAAAATAGCTAAGTAGTTTGATACATTGATGTTGTGTACTAATGCTACAATAATGTAAAATAATGTTTATATTTCAAATTTGATCAGTACATAACATTTTTATGTAATGTTAGTCTGTATTTAAAATTGATGTTTGCAGACTTCCCCCTTTAATCTGAGAATGGAACTGGCCACTCCAAAATTCTCTGTCTGTAGTCCCCTCTTGTGAGTTGTATGTTACACTCTGTTCCTGAACCTTATCCTCAGTTATTTTTTCAATTGATGCTTTTAGGACGGTCTGTTTAAAAAAATTAAATAAATCGTTTATATATTTTTTCAATTTTTTAAGCACTTTAAAGCACTTGGTTCTGGTTTTAATTTGTATTTTGCAAATTTTATAAATAAAACCCTTACATTGTTTGCACCCTATCTCAGTGTTTCTCGTTCCCTAACATTATGTAGGCTACATATATGGTAAAGTAACTACTAGAGAGCCCATTTGCGAGAAATGTCATTACAGCATTGTCCAATTCTGTCCAATTTTGTTGCCTCAAACATTTTTCCTCGCTATAAATATATTGCATACTTTGACATTATACAAGCATCATTACATTTAATAAAAACCAGGTGGTAACAAATTTGGCAGACAGAGGGAAAGGTCTATGGTGAGGCAAAGGGAGGGCACTGTGTAATGTAGGCTACGTGCTTGTATGCGTGTGGGAGGACCTGGAAACACTAAGGGCTCAGTGGTTGCCTGGTTGACTCATTTAAAATACTGCTGCTGACTCAGTTGGCTGCTGTGCCTCCACACTAACTATGTATCAGGGTGTGTGTGTGTGTGTGTGTGTGTGTGTGTGTGTGTGCGTGCGTGTTCGCGTTTGTGTGTGTGTGCCTTTGAATGTGTTTATGTTGATACATACCAGCACTTAGGATGGTTACAATTCACAGATTCCCCTCTATCCTCTCTTTATGGTATAATATTGCCGTTGAATATTCTCTGCAAAGCTCATAATTCAATGATCCACTTTGTCATGCACTGTAGCAATGAACTCTGCTGAACTTCAATTGCCAGGAATGGATACATACTGTACACTCATACCATCTGCTATTCATTGATTTTGCTTGCTGCCAAGGGAAAGATATTTCCAACTCATTCTCCCTCTGTAAGGGATTGAACAAAACGAAAGACAGAGCAGAAAGAAGGGAGGGAGAAAGGGATGAGGGGAGCTGTAAAAGTGTAAAACATGGTTCTGTCTTGTTCTGTGACTCAACAGGAAGTGGAGTGTGAGGTGGATGGAAAGAGAGGAGGGTGGGAGTGAGTAGGTGGGAGAAGGAAAGGAGGGAGGAGGGGGTGCGGCTATATTTTGTAATGCCTCTGGATTCCAAAACAAGTTCCTGCCAGAGAGAGAGGCCAGAGGACCTCAGAGGAAATTTGTGGGCCGAAAATACATAGACGTCCCAGTCACTGCTCCCCTAACTTTATCAGATGAATACATACAACAGAACTTCACAAACACTCATACACAAACACACATGAGCAACACCACTACCACATTCACCAGGAGGTGGTTACACACGCTGTGTACACACTGTCACCCTTATCCACTCACAGCGTCCCTGAGGGGAAAGAAAACAAGTAAATATAAAAATGTCATAGAATGATGAATATAAGCATTTGACATTTCACAAAGTACTTTCTGTATACAGGTAAATGAGGTAGAACTTAACATGAATGTGCTCATCATATTTTCAGTGTTGGTGTGGAAATACATTTTTACTTTCCAACCCACTCATCATAAGCCTATATATCTCTCTTGAATTAATCCCAAATAAGCCTATCTATGTCTCTCTGTCTCCCCATTCGCCCTCTCTTCCTCTTTTTAATTGGGAGTATTTCAGTAGCAGTAGCCCCATTAAAAACATTGTGGATCATACAAGAATGCCAGTGTGCTGGAGTTTCTTTTTCCCAGTCTTTCACTGGTAAATTAATGCACTGGGCCTTTCTCTCACAATGGGCTGCGGAAGGCCTCCTGCTGGGCCTGCAAACCTTCTGCCCTGGCCATGGCCTGGAACTACGGGTAGGGAAGCTGCCCAGGCCTCCAGTGCTGTATCCTGGGCAAACAGCAAAGAATCACCCCTTTCATTTAGGAGATCCTACTTAAACTTGCTTTCACAGTTAGCCGTCACCATGAAATAATTTGTGTTGTGTTAAAATCACTTTAATCCATGCCCACTTCCTTGCCCAGTTGTTTAGTCACTGACTCACTTTGTTTCACCCTCTCTCAGCATCCTGTGAAAGTATGTGTATGCGTGTGTGTTTGTGTATGTAGTCTAGTGCTAATCTTTTCATTTCCAATCTCCTGCTGGCAATTGAAACAATTATCCTTGATTAAAAAACATACTCTGTTCTATTGGAATCCCAGGATTACGATACGGACTGAATACTTTATACTTTTCACTAGGGTTTAATTACCAACTTTTTATACCAACCATGGAATCCAGTGGTGTATTCATTACGTCTTGCAACGAAAACTGTTTATAGTTTAAGAACCAAACAGAAGCAAACAGAACGAAACGTGGAAGGACCTACCTGAATTTGTCCAACAGAAACTCTCATTTTCGTTGCAAACCGGTTTCCGTTTGGAGTAAACGGTTTATGTTGCTAAACATTTGTAACAGACAAAGCGTTTCGCAACAGAATCGGCGTAATGAATACACCCCTGTATACACTCACACAACACAACAAAATGATATAGAACCATATTTCAACATTTCTAACCACAGCTGGCCATGATTGCAAACAACTGTGTGTAGCTGAAATGCTGTATATGCAGTACAATGTTATTTATACTGGTTGAATCAACGTTGTTTCCACAACATTTCAACAACAAAATAATATATGTGAAGACATTGAATCAATTTTTTTTGTTGTCATTTTTATTTCACCTTTATTTAACCAGGTAGGCTAGTTGAGAACAAGTTCTCATTTGCAACTGCGACCTGGCCAAGATAAAGCATAGCAATTCGACACTTACAACAACACAGAGTTACACATGGAATAAACAAAACATACAGTCAATAATACAGTAGAAAAAAAGAAAACAAAAAAGTATATATACAGTGACTGCAAATGAGGTAAGATAAGGGAGTTAAGGCAGTAAATAGGCCATGGTGGCAAAGTAATTACAATATAGCAATTAAACACTGGAATGGTAGATGTGCAGAAGATTAATGTGTGAGTAGAGATACTGGGGTGCAAAAGAGCAAGATAAATAAATAAATAAAGCATGGGGAAGAGGTAGATAGATAGGCTGTTTACAGATGGGCTATGTACAGGTGGAAAACTGATTGGGTTTGCAAAAAGTCATCACAGTAAGGGAATTTCATATTTTTTTCATTCAACTTTTAACCTAAATCCAATAACATGTCGATATTTTTTGTTGTTTTCATGTTATATTCACGTTAGTTGACAACTCAACCAAATGTAAATCAAAACTAGCCGTTGAACTGACGACGTCTGTGCCTAGTGGGTTTTCCCATCTGCATTCAAGTTCCCTCAATATGATAGAGTGCAGTGTTTTGATTAGGTTATCCGGTTGAAATGACCAATGCATATACACAACACAGACACAGAATATTGGTACACTTGTGTCATCAACTTTAAAGACTCAATATTGTTACAGCCCTAATGCATACAGCATAAAGTGCTTATTCACAACTTTCCTTGGTTCAGGTATATCAACCTTATTCCACATCTGTGGGCTACCGGAGCTCTTCTCCCACCTCCTAGTTGACTCGCAGAAGAAAAACAAACATCATCCATCCTCTGTCCATCCTCCTCTTCCTCCCCGTGGTTGATGTCTCAGCCCGCCACCTTGCTGTGACAGCTGTTCTCTTCTGGGTCAAGGTCAAAGGTCATAGTATAGCCCACGCATACATCTAAGGAGTCCAGTTCCTTTTCATGTTGCACCAAAGCAGATATGCCAAGCTTTCATTCAGCCAGGCTTATTTCATGAATAGTTTAGTTGGATAGGGACAGATACGTTCACGTTGACACATTGATAAACAAGCATCCGATTGTTCAAGCCTCTGTTATTGAAATCACACTGTTAATTAGTGCGTGTGTGTGCATTTTGATATTGTGTGTGTGTGTGTATTTTGACATTGTGTACTGTATGTGTGTGTGTTACCATGGGGTGACAGTGGCAAACCACTCCCTCCCACTGACCGCTTGATCATTGGATGGTTCGCCACATGTAAAAAGGTGCTCACTAATTGGATATGACTCAAATGTACCAATTCTTCTTTAGTACAACAACCGGAAGTACAAGTTATCCAACTGGCCGGTCAGGTTCCACTGCTTAAACAAGATTGAGCTCTATGATATTGCCCTGGTATACATGTTATTATTTGAGTCATACTGCAGGTGTGACATGGCTGTGATTGGTTGGATCTCCCTAGAAATACACCAGTCAGATACTGGTGTGTATAATGTTAATTTAAAGAAAATGCACAATGAATAGATACGATACAGGAAATATAGCTATGAATTGGCATAAGACAAATAATTTCCATAATTAATGAGATATTTCATCAGCATATCAATTCTAAATAAAAAATCCCACAAAAGTAGCACTATTGGATGTTAGCTACAACGATTAGGAAATGGAAGTGGTGATAGTGTTGGTGAGAGGAGAGGAGATGGAGACTGATAAGCCAAAACCATTTAGCAGAGTAGCTCTCTGGCGCGGTAATGTCATTACCACACCACCACGCTAGGCCTTTGTATCCCTACAGCAGCCCACCCTCCAGAGCTCATAGAGCTCACAGAACGGAAGAACAAGTTACAGTCACCTGGCTACTCTGGCTAGCATCCTCCCCAGAGCGTAACCCGAGGATGTAGGCCTACAGGCAGACATCAGTAAACACATAAAGGAGAACTCAATAAGGAACATCTGAGAGAGAAGGAAGTGACTTGTGAGTAGAGGGAAAGACTATCAGGATATTCAGTTTACAGCACACTGAGGAATATAGCAGTTATTCATTCAATGACTGGGTTGCCATATTGGTAGCACTCCTGGAAGGATTTGTTCTTAAGCTTACTTTATTTAAAATAAACATACAGTACAAGTCAAACATTTGGACTCACCTACTCATTCAAAGGTTTTTCTTAATTATTTAATATTTTCTACATTGTAGAATAATAGTGAAGACATCAACACTATGAGATAACACATATGGATTCATGGTGTAACCAAAAAAGTGTTAAACAAATCTAAATATATTTGAGATTTGAGATTCTTCAAAGTAGCCACCCTTTGCCTTGATGACAGCTTTACACACTCTTGGCATTCTCTCAACCAGCTTCGTGAGGTAGTCACCTGGAATGCATTTCAATTAATAGGTGTGCCTTGTTAAAAGTTCATTTGTGGAATTTCTTTCCTTCCTAATGCATTTGTGTTGTGACAAGGTAGGGGTGGTATACAGAAGATAGCCCTATTTGGTAAAAGACCAAGTCCATATTATGGCAAGAACAGCTGAAATAAGCAAAGAGAAACGACAGTCCATCATTACTTTAAGACATGAAGGTCAGTCAATGCGTAAAATTTCAAGAACTTTGAAAGTTTCTTCAAGTGCAGTCACAAAAACCTTCAAGCGCTATGATGAAACTGGCTCTCATGAGGACCGCCACAGGAAAGAAAGACCCAATGTCTGAGATTTATTTAGTATTCAAGGCACACTTAACCAGCATGGCTATCACAGCATTCTGCAGCGATACGCCATCCCATCTGGTTTGAGTTTAGTGGGACTATCATTTGTTTTTCAACGGCTAGTTGACCAAGAATGAGGGTGATGGAGTGCTGCATCAGATGACCTGGCCTCCACAATCACCACACCTCAACCCAATTGAGATGGTTTGGGATGAGTGAAGGTAAAGCAGCCAACAAGTGCTCAGCATATGTGGGAACTCCTTCAAGACTGTTGGAAAAGCATTCCAGGTGAATCTGGTTAAGAGAATGCCAAGAGTGTGGAAAACCATCATCAAGGCAAATGGTGGCTACTTTGAAGAATCTCAAATATAAAATATATTTTGATTTGTTTGACACTTTTTTGGTTACTACATGATTTCATATGTGCTATTTCATAGTTTTGATGTCTTCACTATTATTCTACAATGTAGAAAATAGTAAAAATAAAGAAAAACCCTTGAATGAGTAGGTGTGTCCAAACTTTTGACTGGTACTGTATCTATAACACACATAGGGCAGGGTTCTAGGACCTTAAGCCTAGTCCTGGCCTGGACAAAAAAATGATATATCAACAACGATATTTCATCCAGGGCTACATTTAATCTCTGGGTAAGGAAAACTGATCCATATAGGGAAACTGACCCATATAGACCTTGATTTTGTGAAGGACAATGATTCATCTTGTGCTCAAGAGGAGGCTTTATGAGAGAAAAAAGCAGTACATTATAAACACATACCAGGAAAGTGATAATACAAACAGTGGAATAAATTGAAAAGTCAGTAAGTAAGAACGTAATATGGACATTAGTCATGGCCCTCATCACACAGTTTAGTCACAACCTTTATGGCACATTTCCTGGATTCTGATTGTGACATCGCCCATTGAGAATGAGGCGGATCACTTCAAGTGGTCATGAAATAGTGAAATGCCCATTGTATACTATACTGTACACCTACTTTACCCAATACCATTTTGATATTGCAAAGGAGAGGTATGAGTGTAGTGGAGTTGGAATGCAAGGCTGTGTTGACATTGTTTGCTTAGGAGCATACAGTTACGACTATCAAGGCTCAGGAGAAGATGAAGACAGTTTCGAGGTAACAAAAGTTTATTACAGAAACAGGGGGGCAGGCAAATGACAGGTCAAGGGCAGGCAGAGGTCAGTAGTCCAGAGCAGAGTCCGAAAGGTACAGAATGGGAGGCTCAGGGTCAGGGCAGGCAGAGGTCAGTAATTCAGGTGGTGTGACAAGGTACAGAACGGAAGGCAGGCTCAGGGTCAGGGCAGGCAGAATGGTCAAAACCCAGGAACGCTAGAAAACAGGAACTAGAGAAAGACAGGCGCACAAGAAAAATGCTGGTAGTCTTGACGAAACAAAACGAACTGGCAACAGACAAACAGAGGACACAGGTATAAGTACACTGGGGATAATGGGAAAGATGGGCGACACCTGGAGGGGGGTGGAGACAAGCACAAAGACAGGTGAAACAGATCAGGGTGTGACAATGACCATAAACTCCTATCTGTCTCATCCTATCTTAATCCTATAAAGGTTAATTGTTATGTTTCCCACAACATGTGACCTACTTTTTGCTGGTGAATTAATTTTACTTTTAGGTTTTCAATTTTATTATAATTTTTAAACATATTTCAACAATTGAAGAGTTTCTTTCCAAAATGCTATATATCCATTTTCAGAAATGTTACATGGTTAGTTGTTATTGTTTAAAGAACTTATGAAAGGGATAGGTGTTTTTTTAAACTATCTAATCATAGCATTGGGTTGTTGAATGACAGACATGTATTTCTTTGAAATCTATCACAAAGAGACAAATAATCCAGATTTTTTGCAAAATGCTATACTGTATAGCCGCCTCACTCTAAGAGAAGTAAGTAGTAATGCTAGGTTTTACACAGTAAATGAAACAAATAACTACATTTTTTTATAAAGAACTGTAAAAATGATACATTTGTGACATCTATATACAGTATATATATATATTTTGTTTTATGAATCAGTACAGTAATATGAGATCTGTATGTAAAACATTTACATTTGACATTTTAGTAATTTAGCAGATGCTCTTATCCAGAGTGACTTACAGATAATGCATTCATCTTAAGATAGCTAGGTGAGACAATCAAATACCACCGTCAAATATACAGGGTATGACCTTTCCATTCAAGCTCCACAATGGATATACAGCATTTTGCAACAAAAAAACAGATTTTAATACACCCCTCGAATCTATGAATTAAAACTCTTAGAACAGTAATATTTTACACATAAATGAAGGTACCCATAGGCAATCATTTCTGGTGAAGAAACACAAATGTGAAAAATTGTTCGATATAGTGTTTTGGAAATAACGTTTTAATTGATTTGAATGTACTTTAGGAGTCTATTTGACTGGTAAGTGTATTGAGATCAAGTTGGATTTAATGTTGCAAAATGTACGTTTTCCCTACATGTTGTTTTCTCCTAATGTATTTCTCTTAACAGCACTAACTGTATTAATTCTTAATTACTGCATTAGAACTTTACTTTTACAATCAGATTCAAGGACATTACTTAACCATCATTTATAGTTAAATTCAAAGTTCATCCCAGTCATATAAAGTCCTGTCCTGGAAATGTAATTGTTATGTCATGTTTGTTCATAGGTGGTTTCTCTCTAAGGAAACTCCTCTTGACATGATGTAATGAAGCCAAGCCTACACAATGTATTTACCAGAATGGATGTGTACAGTTGAACACCTTTAATCAAGACAGCTGGGATATTTCACCTCCTACACATGGCTAACTGCCAGCCAGTAAGAGAATGAACATTCAACATTCATACAATGTACAGATTCTTGATTTCGTGTTGAGCTTTATTGCTAAAAAAACTCAAAAACGTCTCTTTGACTTCAAACAGATCAGACCAACTGTTTGAAGTCAAAGAGCTTGAAGATTTCTTCACGGCAATCTATCCATCATAAGACTTTGATGGAGATGGAGCCGAGGAAGTTGCAAATGGGGGATCTGCATGGCACAAACAGATGTGAGGGACAGAGGTCTCAAAGCAGGAAGTGACTCGACCTCCCCCTGTGGGAGTTCAGTTGGGCCCACCCCATAATGTAGCTACAACCCACAGAGCTCTCAGTGGAATGGCCCATTGTTAGAAAATGCAGTAGGGGGGAACAGGGGGAGAGGACCAAGCCATATATCATGCATGTCTGTTAATGTCCTCTCACTAAGTGGACCTCAAGATGCATGAGATGATTAAAGACTTAGGCTAAAATTCAATCAAAACTGCATGGAAAAATGTTCTGCAAAAAATTGTTGATTAAAATCAAAGTGACTTCATATTACTTCCAACAATTTCTATTCGCCAATAGTTACCTTGATATAATCTTACATTTTAATGGCACATGACATGAAAACAGGCATTTTTTCAGAGTGCAGTTTGACATCAGTGCCAGTTTAATTGATTGAATCCAGCCAAGCCTTAGAGAATAGTTATGTTGTATTTAGGCATTGAGTGCTCTCTCCAGTGGGCAAAAACGGTTGCAATGATGACGTCATTATGACATCTTTTTATGGTCAGGTTGTGTAATGGTTGTATAAGAAATGTTTGTTATTAACTTATTAACTTATCTGGTTGTTATATGGTTATTTGACTGGTAACAACCAAAATATAACGTCTTTCCAATAACTTCTTTATCTTGTAATGAAAAAAGACAAGATACCTGGTTATAACAGCGATCAGTTGGTTGTAATCTGTTATATGACGTCTTCTCAACCACAAAACTAGTTTACAAGTCCCAAAAATATTTTTTACTGGTTGCTAAAAATACATGAACAAAACTTCCAAACGTCACCCGCTGGGTAATAACCAGCGTACTGGTTGTTTTATTAGGAAATTAATCATGTTATTCCCCTGCTTGAATTATCCCAGCAGAAAGCTTGGCAGAAAGAAGCCCAATTGACGTGGAGGTCGCAAAGATGAAAGTTACTCAAATCAAATGTTATTGGCAACATAGACATGATTAGTGTAGCGAAATGCTTGTGCTTCTAGTTCCAACAGTGCAGTAATTCCACAACAACTATCTTACACACACAAATGTAAAGGGATGGAATAAGAATATGTACATATAAATATATGGATGAGCGATGGCCGAGCGGCATAGTCAAGATGCAATAGATGGTATAAAATACAGTATATACATATGAGATGAGTAATTTAAGATATGTAAACATTATTAAAGTGGCATTATTTAAAGTGACTAGTGATCAATTGATTAAATAAATACTGTATGACATTAGTGAGAATTGACACAGATAGACATGACATGTCTATTTCACGCTTCAAACTGTCAAACCACCAGATGATTCTGCTGTAATACTGTTGTGCTGCTGGAGCATTTGCAGTGGATCTATATAATGTAGAGCCCCTCTGTTCCTCTGCAGCCTGGCTGCAGGTGCAGTCAGACATGTCCTTATATGGCAGTTCCTGTCTCTATGATGTCAACACATCAAACTCTTGGCCTAAAGGAAGGGTGAAGGGTTAGGTGGGTAGTGTGTGTGTGTGTGTTTGGTTTGGTAGAACAAAGTTCATGGATATTATATATTGGTCACAACAACAGACAAGTTAGTTCAGACAGAGGTTTCCAACCTGCTCACATGGCCCTTTCACTGTATCTTTATGGATCAGAAACATTGTACTGTACTTGTCATGTAAACACTTACTCACACACACTCTCCCAAAGCCACCCACACACTCGCCCGTGAACTTCCACCCACACACGCTCTTGGGTCCCCACACCCTCACATTGTTATCTGACGTGCAATAGAACTTCACTTCATCAATGTCCATCTGGTAATTCAAGGAAACGCAATGCACAGTATTATATAGAGTAAGGATCCTCATCTAGATTCAGCCGTAGGCTGATTCTTTCTTGAGCGGATGGTCAGGGGGCCGGAACATAATTACAAATCATTTGTAGTCCACAAGAAGCCCAAACAGATGTAATATTTGACGAAAACAATAATTTCAAACGATCACATATATCTCTCTATAATGCATGGGAATACTTTGGAACAGATTTTCAAAATGAAAATCACTTAGAGCTGATATGCTGGTGTTCTTGCAGTCATTTATGTCCAGAAAACTTGGGGGGACCAAATAAAATCACCCATGGGCCAAATTTCAACCTGCGGGCACCAGTTAGGGAACCCTGATATCGAGCTATGATCATTTGGAACTCCCTTCCATCTCAAATTATCCAAGCATACAGCAACATTTTCTTTAAAAAACAATTAAAACAACACCTCACAACACAACTCCTCTCCACGTCTGACCTAGTAAACCTAGATAAGGCATATGTATAGGTACCGTGCCTTCAGAAAGTATTCATACCCTTTGACTTATTCCACATTTTGTTGTGTTACAGTCTGAATTCAAAATGGATTAAATGTATGTTTTTTTTCCTCACCCATCTACACACAATACACCATAATGACAAAGTGAAAACATGTTTTTAGAAAAATGTGCAACTGTATTGTGACTAAAATACAGAAATACTTAATTTACATAATTTTGCCAATTTCTTTCAAATGAAGCAGCACCCTCAGCACCCCTACTTCGAGAATGCTGCCTTTGGCATTGGCTAATTGGGTTCCCAATCAAATCTAAATCTGGACCTCATGCGGTGGTAAACAAAGTTGGTGAATGGTGATAGTATCTACAGTCAGCAACACCTCGTCCCCCACTGACAGAAATAAATGTTAATATAAATTGGTATAATCGAAAACTACTTCTTAAACTGTAGCCTAATTACTCTGGAACTGTTTAACACGTCAGTGTTATTAACATGTCATGTCCAGTTGACCAGTATTTACTGTACTGTCCTCACCAGATAATCGAACCTCTCCTGTTGGGTTTAAATGTTTGTTCCAAGAATCCCCGCCCTCCTTTGCTATGCTGGTGTAAGAAGTGTCCAATTGGTGTCAGAAGTCGGACAGGTTACTATGTCAGAGTATTCTGGGTGGTAGCCTGTCTTTACACCTCGGAACAGTGCTGTATTGGAGATAGTTCAAAGAGAGCGGATAGATAACGTTACAAGTAACTGGAAATAAGAACTGGTCACTTTAAGAGCAAGGCACGGGTGGAGCAAATGTTCAAGCGTTGACCCATGCTTATAAAAAGATAGAGAAACCGCGTTTCTGTGAGCAAATTAATTTCCCGAGCGAATGTTGTCGGAAAAGATATAGCACGTGCAAGTTTTGTTGTCGTCAGCAGTCGGCCAATAACTGGAAAGACCTGCTAGAAATCGAAGGAGCTACTATACTACGAAACCTCTACTACACAGCAGCCTACTTTGATGGTAAGTATCCTACTAAATTAAATTACAATGACAGTATAGTAGCACAATATTACAATTAAATAGGCTGTTTTAACCTAGGAGCTACTATGTTAACGCCTGCTGCGACTGGAATGAAAGTATTGTGTCAATAACAGACACTAGCCTATTTGTGAATGAGAAGATTATTAGACCAACAGGCTTATTTAAAAAAAAAGGTATATCTTAATATTATTGTCGGGAAAATAAGCGATTAAGCGTTTAATTGTAGCCTACTGTGTCGCCTACCATGTGTATCCTGTGCATATGACAAATAAACTTGACTTGAACACAGTAATGGAATAATGTAGAGGGCCTCTATTTGGGAAATGATTCGCACCTTAGTCACCGGTCAGCTGGGAGAGTCTGCCGGACAGGGTGTGTTTTCTGTTTGTGCTTTTTTGCCTGTTGCACAGGTAGAGCAGGTATAGTTGCCCGGTTTGGGAACATTTGACAGTGACAAAATAATTTTATTTCATCACATATACGTTTGACAGAAATGCATAATAAGAATGTTGCTATTGACCTGTAATACGCCATGATAATAATAAGCCTATTATATTAGGCTAGGCCAGGCCAAATATAATATTATAGTGCCATATTCTGGTCATGTTTAAATATATATTTTTGTCTTTATTACCTTGATTTTTCTTTTCTTTGCTCTTTTGCCACGTTATAAAACAAATCACAATAATGTAGGCCTAATTGCAATATGGGCTCTATGAAAAGAGAAAATAGTATGAAGTAGTCTGATCAAATTGAGATAGGTGGTGTTATTCGTATTCAAGCCTAAAACTAAGGACTATCAGAAGTGAGTTACTCCGTCTTAAAATATAGTTTATATTGGTGTAATATTGCACAAGTTATCACCGTTCTTCACTTTTTTCTTTGCTGTTAACCTTAATTTGGGCAATAGTCCACAAATGGCTGAACGCCAGAGAAGCTTGATATGTGATGAATAGCATCATTTACACCTGTTTCAAGGAGTAAGAGTGAGAGGCCTATCAATGGTGTAATGTTTACAACCACCCCCCCTTATCATACAGCCCCTGATAAACACATATCTCTTCTAATGGGCTTAGTGCTAACTGTGTTTTAGGTTAGTTTCCTCTTCCTCATACGGATCTCTAGATGCCAATGGCGGGTCATAATCTCACCAGGAATCTCTCTCTCTCACACACCTCTGCCATCCCTGGATGTTTCCATGGCATGTCTCTGGCCTGACCTCATGGGAGAGTTCGTTGGGATTCGCAGGCCTCTCTCCGCACAGCCAAAACACAAAGGGCCATTCATGGCCCAGAGTGGCCCCATTCATGACCACTGAGTTATTTGCCGGTAGAATTCCTTATTGTTTGGTTTCTTGCATCTCTGAGCTCTCTCTTGACATAAATTACGCAGAAGGTTGTTTCTTGTACTTGTGTAAAGGCAGTCAATGTTGTTCTCCTCCTCAAACGAGGAGGAGCATGGATAGGACCAAGATGCGGATTGAGGGAAATAAGCCATCTTTTAATGAAAAACAGCAAACAAGACACTACAAACTACAAAACAACAAACGTGACTAACCTTCAACTGTCCTGTGAGGACACAGGAACAAACACCCACAAAACACCAGTGAAACCCTGGCTGCCTTTGTATGACTCTCAATTAGAGACAAACAATACACACCTGTCTCTAATTGAGAATCATACCAGGCCGAACACAAAACCCCACATAGAAATACAAACATAGACAAACCCACCCAACTCACGCCCTGACCAACTAAAATGAATACAAAACAAAGGAAAACAGGTCAGGAACGTGACAGAACCCCCCCCTTAAGGTGCGAACTCCGGGCGCACCAGCACAAAGTCTAGGGGAGGGTCTGGGTGGGCGTCTGTCCACGGTGGCGGCTCTGGCGGTGGACGAGGTCCCCACCCCACCATAATCAATCCCCGCTTCTTTATCCCCCTCCCAATGACCACCCTCCCACTAACCCCACCTAAATGAAGGGGCAGCACCGGGATAAGGGGCAGCACCGGGATAAGGGGCAGCACCGGGACAAGGGGCAGCACCGGGACAAGGGGCAGCACCGGGACAAGGGGCAGCACCGGGACAAGGGGCAGCACCGGGACAAGGGGCAGCACCGGGACAAGGGGCAGCACCGGGATAAGGGGCGGCAGGTCCTGGCTGAGGGACTCCGGCAGGTCCTGGCTGAGGGACTCCGGCAGGTCCTGGCTGAGGGACTCCGGCAGGTCCTGGCTGAGGGACTCCGGCAGGTCCTGGCTGAGGGACTCCGGCAGGTCCGGGCTGAGGGACTCCGGCAGGTCCGGGCTGAGGGACTCCGGCAGGTCCGGGCTGAGGGACTCCGGCAGGTCCGGGCTGAGGGACTCCGGCAGGTCCGGGCTGAGGGACTCCGGCAGGTCCGGGCTGAGGGACTCCGGCAGGTCCGGGCTGAGGGACTCCGGCAGGTCCGGGCTGAGGGACTCCGGCAGGTCCGGGCTGAGGGACTCCGGCAGGTCCGGGCTGAGGGACTCCGGCAGGTCCGGGCTGAGGGACTCCGGCAGGTCCGGGCTGAGTGGCAGCTCCGGACTGTAGGGCAGCTCCGGACTGTAGGGCAGCTCCGGACTGTAGGGCAGCTCCGGACTGTAGGGCAGCTCCGGACTGTAGGGCAGCTCCTGACTGGCGGGCAGCTCCTGACTGGCGGGCAGCTCCTGACTGGCGGGCGTCTCTGGCAGCTCCTGACTGGCGGGCGTCTCTGGCAGCTCCTGACTGGCGGGCGTCTCTGGCAGCTCCTGACTGGCGGGCGTCTCTGGCAGCTCCTGACTGGCGGGCGTCTTTGGCAGCTCCTGACTGGCGGGCGGCTCTACTGGCTCGGGACAGACGGGCGGCTCTAATGGCTCGTGGCAGACGGCTGACTCAGATGGCGCTGGGCAGACAGATGGCTCAGACGGCGCTGGGCAGACAGATGGCTCAGACGGCGCTGGGCAGACAGATGGCTCAGACGGCGCTGGGCAGACAGATGGCTCAGACGGCGCTGGGCAGACAGATGGCTCAGACGGCGCTGGGCAGACAGATGGCTCAGACGGAGCTGGGCAGACGGGCCGTTCAGGCACCGCTGGGCAGACGGCAGACTCTGGCCGGCTGAGACGCACTATAGGCCTGGTGCGTGGTACCGGAACTGGAGGTACCGGGCTGAGGGCACGCACCTCAGGGCGAGTGCGGGGAACAGGAACAGGGCACACTGGACTCTCGTGGCGCACTCTAGGCCTGGTGCGTGGTACCGGAACTGGAGGTACCGGGCTGAGGGCACGCACCTCAGGGCGAGTGCGGGGAGAAGGAACAGTGCGTCCAGGGCTCTGGAGACGCACAGGAGGCTTGGTGCGTGGTGCCGGAACTGGAGGCACCGGGCTGGAGACACGCACCATAGGGAGAGTACGTGGAAGAGGAACAGGGCTCTGGAGATGCACTGGAAGCCTGGTGCGTGGTGTAGGCACTGGTGGTACTGAGCTGGGGTGGGAAGGTGGCGCCGGATATACCGGACCGTGAAGGAGGACACGTGCTCTTGAGCACCGAGCCTCCCCAACCTTACCAGGTTGAATGGACCCCGTAGCCCTGCCAGTGCGGCGAGGTGGAATAGCCCGCACTGGGCTATGCAGGCGAACCGGGGACACCACCTGTAAGGCTGGTGCCATGTACGCCGGCCCGAGGAGACGTACTGGAGGCCAGATACGTTGGGCCGGCTTCATGGCATCCGGCTCGATGCCCAACCTAGCCCTCCCAGTGCGGCAAGGTGGAATAGCCCGCACTGGGTTAAGCACGCGTACTGGGGACACCGTGCGCTTTACCGCATAACACGGTGTCTGACCAGTACGACGCCCTCTCACTCCACGGCAAGCCCGGGGAGTTGGCTCAGGTATCCAACCCGGCTTCGCCACACTCCCCTTTAGCCCCCCCCCAAGAAATTTTTGGGTGAGCCTCTCGGGCTTCCAGCCGCTCTTACGTGCTTTTGCCTCATAGAACCTCCTCTCCGCTTTCGCTGCCTCCAGCTCCGCTTTGGGGCGGCGACACTCCTCTGGCTCTGCCCAGGGTCCTTCTCCGTCCAGAATCTCCTCCCAAGTCCATTCCTCTTTTCCCCATTGCTGTTGTTCTTGCCTTCCTTCCTCAATCCGCTTGGTCCTGTTGTGGTGGGTGTTTCTGTAAAGGCAGTCAATGTTGTTCTCCTCCTCAAACGAGGAGGAGCATGGATAGGACCAAGATGCGGATTGAGGGAAATAAGCCATCTTTTAATGAAAAACAGCAAACAAGACACTACAAACTACAAAACAACAAACGTGACTAACCTTCAACTGTCCTGTGAGGACACAGGAACAAACACCCACAAAACACCAGTGAAACCCTGGCTGCCTTTGTATGACTCTCAATTAGAGACAAACAATACACACCTGTCTCTAATTGAGAATCATACCAGGCCGAACACAAAACCCCACATAGAAATACAAACATAGACAAACCCACCCAACTCACGCCCTGACCAACTAAAATGAATACAAAAACAAAGGAAAACAGGTCAGGAACGT
Organism: Salvelinus fontinalis; assembly: GCF_029448725.1. NCBI lineage: Eukaryota > Metazoa > Chordata > Actinopteri > Salmoniformes > Salmonidae > Salvelinus > Salvelinus fontinalis. Next base: position 40,703,179 of record NC_074695.1, read on the forward strand.
GACAACTTGAAGGTACATAAATGTTATGTCTTGTCTAGAGAGCGTTCCATGGATGGTATATGCATAAGCTTCCCACACCACACGTTAACCAACTTTTCACCATTACAGTTATAGTTCAAATCCCATTTTGTCACACTGACACTTGTTTACATAAAGAGCAGCTTTTCGCAAGACCATGACCCGTTCGTGGCGCAAGGAAAGGGCCCAGGTTGTTGTGTAGCATGTGGTGACACTTTGTCAAGTCTTCCTCCCCAGTGGACTTGTCATTATCGATATTGTTGTTGTCAGCTGTCAGTGTTTTGAACTTGGAATTGAACCTTTTTTCCTGGGTAGATGTTCAAAGAAAAAAGTTGACAAGAACACCTGGCTGTACAGCTCTGAAAAAAACATGTTGATCTCTGTGGTATCGGAGACAATTACTTTTTTCATATGACATATGGAAAGTACTTGAACTGTTTGCCAGTGGCGCTCTCCTCCTAACCAAGTAGGTCTTTACTGTGTGTGTGTGTGTGCGTGTGTACGTTTGTGTGCACGCTTGTATGTAAATGTGTGAGGAACTTTTCGCACATTCGGTGAGTGTTGGCGCACTGTCACACTGGGAGTGTTTGTCATTCCAGCGTCACAGGAGCTTGTTGCACAATGGCCTCTGTTGTGGCCCCTTGGTGTGGGCCTACGCTGCAGCGCTGCAATAAGAATGACTACAGGGTACAGAGAGCAGAGCACAGCCTCACAGGCCTGGGAGGGGAAGAAGGAGTGGAGAAAGTGCTTAGGCCTGCCCACTGTTGACCCAGAGGTTGTGCAATGCCTCAGTCAGACTCAGTCAGGCTCTTTGAGCTGGATCTACAAAGGAGAGACACACATGACAGGCTTAGCTCAGTAAAGCAAGGCAAAGCAACCGCTGGTACAAGGAGTGTAGTGGTCAGGTTATGGTTAAAGGGGTAAGAGGTTATGATTAAATTTTATTGGTAATTTATTTGGTGTTTTCAGAGAAATTATGTTGTCAAATGGAAAGTACATAGTTTAATAATTACTTTGTTGTTGACTGGATTTATTATAACAAGGCCCACTATGTATTTAGTACCAGGTAGCTTACCTGTTGTGTACAAGGCAAAAATACCAGGCAAACGGAAGCTGAAACAGGCCTGTGAAATAAATGGTTAGCAAAATGGTTAGCAACCTAGTTGATGAACACTTGAATGTTTGCTTATTTCTTCTCACTATCTTTCTCTTACCCTCTCTCTTTTCCTCTCTCTCTCTGTTTCTTTCCCTCTCTCGTGCCCTTTCTGTCTCTCGTTCGTTCTCTCTCGCTCTCACTCTCTTATTCAGGTATGCCAGCACCTAACAAGGAGACAGGATGACAACTACTGGTTGGCTGGACTGCAGTAAGCAGATGGACAGGGTCTCTGTGAGGACTGGGTGCTCTATGGATCTACATCTACATGTCTGTTAGGAGCAGCCTGCCTTCCCCCAGTCTCTGTCACAGCATGGCCCGAAACAAGGCATACTGGGGACAGCCACATTGCACAAACAGGTGAGTGGGTAACACTTTACAAGAAGGTACACTTTAAGGAATTATTAGTAGTTGATAAACATTTCAGTATTAAAACAATGTAACATGTAGTTCAGAAATACTTGATAATCAGTTGTAACTTCATTGTATTCACAGGAATGTCCCTGTATTGATGTGTAATATTGTTATTGTTGCAATAAAAACATTTTTTTTTTTAAATCATTCATTCAAATTGTGTAATCGATATTGTTATATTGATGCTTGTCAAATATTGACACACATAGTATGGTTATTGCACAAAGTGAGAATGGGTTTAGTGCAATCATGTTACTGAAGGATGAATCCTAACTCGCGACCAACTCTCACAAAAATCCTGCATTGACTTCTCTTTGAGTTCATTTGAATTACGTGCAGTTGTCTAAAGTTAGAATTCGGACTCAAGCTTAATGCATACATAATGCATGACATTACAGCCACAATGACAAGTGTAGGACCAGTCTACATACTGTATCTACTATCTACATGGCCAAGTGTTGAATTCAAGCATTCTTCTGTGTGTCATTGTGTTTCAGCCTGTGCTTTAGCCTGGATGCTGACGACGCAATGGAACACAACTTGAGAGAGCATCACCAACACCACACAGTGTCCCAGGGCTTTGACTGTGAGTGAAATACTTTTGCGGCAGACATTTGCAATATTCTTGCACTAGCAAAAACAATTCAATTCAACCAGTCTGAGGCTGCGTTTACACAAGCATCCCAAATCTGATATTTTTCCACCAATCAGATCAACTATTTTGCCAATAATTGGGCAAAAGATCAGAATTGGGCTGCGTGTGTAAACGCACATTTCCCCAGTGTCTTTGTTTTCAAAGTACTTCCTACTGTGGACATGCCATGTGTCTTATTTAGAAAACGTGAACCTTCCACTTGTGGCAGTGTCTACCTAGGATTGTTTCTGATCCAAAGCTGTTTTGTTGTGTTGTTCGACAAATGGAATTTTAATTTTATTTGCCACTGCGTTAATACTGGATTGTAGATTTGATTGAGCCTAGAGTTGAATTGAGTCTGATCAGACCTAGATTGAAATAGTAGTTTGTTTTCTTGAGCTTTGCCAAGCATAATGGCAACAATGGAATAGTCCCTAAAGCGGAAATGTATGAGGGGTTTGGTTCCATTATGCCAGGTCAGCTAAAAGCTAAATCAAGTTCACCTAAAGTATTTGAAAGAAAATAAATACTGTTTGAACCCAGGTCTGCTGTAGTCTACACTGGGCTCGGGGATGGGAGAGAGGGAGGGCTGGGGCAGAGAGAAAGGAAGAAGGCTATCTCTCGCTGTCTGGTCACTGGCTGTCCCTGAGCTCTGTGGCGGAATCAGAATCGGATGTTTTCATTGGAGGATGTTGTTCAGGAAGCTCCAGAAGGTTATGGGAAGCTTCTTGAAGATTGTCACTTGCGTCGCTGATAAATTATTCGTCAACTAATTTAGGTGTTGTTGTGGCTGATGTTTTACAGAGAGTAGAGCTTCCTCTCAGAAAGTGGTCTGTCTGTGGAGGACACTCCTTCCTTGTAATGGAAATTGATGCGCTTTGTATCATTTATATGTAGTGGTTGTGTATTGTACACTATTGTTGAATACATTTGGTTCAAATCTGTTGTTTTGTGGGAGGAGATAAGAGTGAAGATAATATAATCCTAAGGCTAAAATGTTTCTGTTTTCTATTTTCCATGTTCAATAAATTAATGTTTCTCCTTTGCTCATTCTCTTTTAATTTGACTGTAAATTGTGAGTATTAAAAACATCAGATTCATTCTGTATAGCAAATATGACTCTTTCATTCAAGTTATGTTGAATGTTCTCTCTATTTGCTGTCTTTACAGACAAGATGCCCCAGCCCCACCATCCACTGTACTCTAGCAGCCATCCCTTGACCTCTCACTCCACTATGCCCCGCCCTCCTGAGGGGGACCAGGTGGTCCCCTCCTTCCAGAGACTATCAGTTTACGAGCAGGGTCCGTCCTGCGGCCCCAAGCCCCTGCCCCCTCTCCCTGACCCAGAGGATAACTCCTCAGATGAGGCGACGGACAGCGAGGTGGAATTCTTCATCGACGAGAGGCGACACCTACTCCCCCAGCGCTGCTCCACGAAGGCCCTGGCCCTCCACTATGGAGCCACCGGACGACGCAGCTTCAGGGGCTGTGGCCAGGTCAACTATGCCTACCTTGAGGGGCCCCCCGGGGCTAGCGGCTCGGCTAATGGTGGAGCCCAAAGTGGAACCCAGGAGCAGCAGGCTCAGTTTGGGGGACAGATAGGGCCAGGGGCCGTGGTGGTAGCGGCGAGGGACATCTCTAGCAAGCAACTCGATCGGCCCCAAAAGTCCAAGCTGCGGCGCTCCCACTCGGGCCCTGCAAGCTCCTTCAAGCCCTCTGGCCTGCGCCAGTCATGCCACCTTCACCACCACCACCATGGCAGCTACAGGGGCCACCCCCAGCTGGACAAGCCTGAAGTTCCTCCCCGCATCCCCATCCCCCCACGCCCCTCCAAGACTGCCAACTGCCACCGTTGGTCTGTCGCCGAGGACCAAGACAAGCCTCCCAAAGTCCCTCCCAGGGAACCGATAGCGCCCCCTTGTGGCTCCTGTTGCTCCCCTAGTCCCAAGAGCCTCCCTATATACGTGAATGGGGTGATGCCCCCTACGCAGAGTTTCGCCCCCAACCCCAAATATGTCAGCAAGGTCCTCCAGAGGCCACAAAAGCAGCATAGGGATGGGACCACTGGGCCCTTGGTGGGCCCACGCTCCCCCTGTATCGTGCCCATCATGGAGGATGGGAGGAAAGCCAGCGCCACGCACTATTTCCTCCTACCCCGGCGGCCATCCTACATGGACAGGTTAGAAAGGTTCTTGAGGGAGAAGGAGGCAGATGGTGTCCAGCAACACTCCCAGCTCAGGGTGGGGTTGCCAGAACAGGCAGAAACCCCCTGTCATCATATAGAGCTTCAGCATTGCGGGAAGCTTGAAGACTGAACCCCCACACACTAATGTGCATCTTTAATTGCACCCTATTCCCTATATAGTGGAAATGGGGTGCCATTTCGGGACGAACCCTTAGTCATTCAGTCTATGGTGCTACCACTAAAACTTTTGCCACCTCACTTGATGCAACAAACAGAATTTTTGCAAAGATAAACCATAGATGCCTGGAGGCTTCAAGTGTCCGATCTGTACTGTCACTACATCCAAACAGAAAACAGTGTAATGGATTGGTATAAGGTGGTCTTTGTGGTGCTCTGTGAGTAGTGCTTTGTTAAATGGTATGGGTTAACTGAAGACATGCAAGTGAAACATTTGTTGTACATTATTTTGCTGTTGAAAGACCAATCTGTTGAGGGATTCATTTGAAGGTATCGGTTTAGTGTTAAACTAATCGATCTAGGTCTAGTTGGCTCCTACTGTTCATGGTTATGTGTCAACTAATGGAAAATGTTCTACTCAATGTGGGGAAAGGTATATTTATAATATTCCAAGTCTAGGGAGTATGTACCCACTAATTATCTGTTCACAAAAAAATATGTATAGAAATCGTCCCTTTTCAGCCAGAGTCGTATTAACTAGTCACCAAATGGAAGAAAACCGACTGAAACAGGGAGGGACTACCTGAACTTGTCCAATAAGAAACGTTCATTTTCATTTTCTGTTGGTAAACACTTTGCTAGTGTGTGCACTGATGAATATGACACAGTATGACCAGAGTTGGACGTCACAAAGATTTCCCCCCTAGTAGGCATCCTATTGGATTACCTGACACAGATTTTTACAGTGGATGGCCTTGACTCAGACATTTTATATTTTATTCATTTAACAGATGCTCTTATCCAGAGCAACTTATAGATACATCTTAAGATGGCTATGTGGGACAACCACTTATCCCAGTAAGTAAATGTTTCCTAAACAAAGTAGCTAGTCAGCAAAGTCAGAACTAGTAAGAGGGGAAAAGGTCAAGTGCGAATGTTAGTTCACGAAAGGCATTTTTGGGGGGTGGCTGTAGACTGTTGTTTTATTGGCCTTTGCTGTACATCAAAGTTATCCCACAATCTATGTGATTACATTAAAAGGCCCAATGCAGCCGTTTTTATACCAATATCAAATCATTTCTGGGTAACAATTAAGTACCTCACTGTGATAGATTTCCATTTAAATGGGCAAAAATTACTTCTTAGCGAAAAACTATTTCTCAAGCAAGAATTTAGCTAAGGCTGTCTGAGTGGGGAGGGGAAAATCGAAAACTAGCTGTTATTGGCAGAGAGGTTTGGAACTCTTTCGGAAAGCTGAAACCCACTGGGTACTGACATCAGTTCAATGTCTAGTTTTGATTTACATTTTGTTGAGTTGTTAACTAATGTGAATTCAACGTGAAATCAACTAAACATTTCACTGTGTCATGGGTTTAGGTTAAAAGGTGGGTAAAAAAGAAAGAAATTCATTTACATTGATGACTTTAAAAGTTTTTTGAGTTGATTCAACGTCATCACATTGAATTTTTTACAAATAACTTTGATTCAACAAGTTTTTGCCCAGTGGGAACTCCCAGCCATGCAAACCTGCTGATTAGAAGGTCCTGTGTAGATTGTATTTTCAACCAGCAACTATAAGGAAAGAACACTGATCACATTTGATTTACTTTTACAGTGTTAGTTTCATCAGCTGTTGTACAATACGATATAAAACACAGGAAAAACACAGGGCCTTTAACAATGAATGGAGATTGGGTCGCTCCTCCATTTCGAACAGCTGGTCTGTTTTCAAGTATTACACAAAGTGGATGTTGTGGATTTTCTGGTTCTATAAATAAGTCTCTCTCTCATAATTGTATCTACTTTTTTCATTTAACATTATTTATATTATCATAATTTGGCCAAGTTTAACTCTTGATTTCACCTCACAGTATTTTCTTTGTAAATGTATTTGAAAAGTGTCTATATTAATGGGAGATAGAATGAGGGTGTGTTAGTTGTATTGGCTACTCTTCCCTATACACTGATTTCCCGCCCAATGATAACCAGGTAAATACTATGGATTTATATCTGTACTTAAATTGTTATGAGTTGGTAGTGCTACTTAATATGATCAATGCAATTAACATGGAATATAATTCATTATAGTATTTTTATGCACTGTATGTATGGTGACTTTGTAGTTTCTACAATTGTGTATTGCAGCATACATTTATTTCAAGGGATAGAAGATGAGATTGATAACCATTCAGATTAGCCAATTTCATGACTCCAATTACCAAACTATATTATTTCAAATGGATATGGATATGGGGGGGGGGGGGGGGGGGTATGGAGGTGCTGTAAACGAGAGTGTTACCTTTCATTCTGAAGTTCAGAAAACTGTTTACATGATATGATACTTGTTACATCAACAGACGTTGAAGTTTGTCCCATAGCAGACATGGTTAGATTCTGCTTTAAAAAGTGTTGTCATTTCATGGGTAGTTTCTACAGTATTTAAAAGTGCTTGTGTTGGACAAAAATGTTGAATGATGTATTCTTAATCTATTTAAATAAATATCTTATTTATTAAATGTTTTTTGTGCGTTTCATTTTCAGGCTATCATATGGTATTCAATACAATAATGCTTTATGGTAAATTAGGCAATTAACCCATTAAAATCATCATCATAACATGCACAGTGGTTAACCCCATACATACACAGATATTTACTACAAACACATTTTGCTAACATTTGTACTATCGTAATGGTTCAACTTACCAGTGTTGAACACTGCTCAACAAATGGATTGTCACAGGACACTCTTTTCAATCTATACTTTTTATTAGTTTCAGTATGAGCTGAAACAGGAACGAGAATATTGTATCACGGCCAGTGGTGGAAAAAGTACTAAATTGTCAGACTTGAGTAAAAGTAAAGATACAGTAATAAAAAATAACTAAATTAAAAGTGTAAGTCACCCAGTAAAATACTACTTGAGTAAAAGTCTAAAAGTATTTGGTTTTAAATATACTTAAGTATCAAAAGTAAATGTAATTGCAAAAATATACTTAAGTATCAAAAGTAAAAGTATAAATCATTTCAAATTGCTTTCATTAAGCAAATCAGATGGCACAATTTATTTTTTATTCACGGATAGCCAGGGGCACACTCCATCACAGTAGGCAGTATGAATGACCGGGGATGTTCTCTTGATTCTTGTGAATGTGAAAAATGTTTGTCCTGCTGAGCATTCAAAATGTAAAGAGTACTTTTGGGTGTCAGGGAAAATGTATGGAGTAAAAAGTACATTATTTTCTTTAGGAATGTAGTGAAGTAAAAGTAGTCAAAAATATAAATAGTAAAGTACAGGTACCCCCAAAAACAACTTAAATAGTACTTTAAAGTACTTTTACTTAAGTGCTTTACACCACTGATCATGGCACTAAACGAAACAGAGACACCATTGTCCAAAAAAGAGACACAGTGTTACATTTTTGTGTTGATGTATCAACACGACTAGTTCTCATAGGGTTATCATTATTTAGTGTAAGAACACATCTCCTATCGTTGTTGTTATTACTAGCCGTAGCCTAATCTGGCTAAGTCAAGTGATAGTGAATATTATGAAAGTGTGTTTTGTAAGAGAGCATCACTTCCTTTTGGCACTAAGGCAACTAGCCATACAAAATGTCAAGGTAGATATCAGGTTTCAAAAAACAAATAAAGCAACACCTCACGGCACAACGCCTCTCCCCCATGTGATCTAGTTGTTGTGTGTACTGACATGTATGTGTAACTGATAGATGCACACACACGCACACTACATGTTAATGTTTTTAAATGTATGTAAATGGTAAAGTCTTTTGTCTGTTAGGTCTTTTTCGTGATGTGTCGGGACCCCAGTAAGACTAGCTGTCGCCATTGGCATCAGCTAATAGGGATCTGAAAAAGAAGTTGCAGTAGGTTACACACAATGCGTAATATAGGTCATCCATAATCCATACTATAATCCATTCCAACCTAAAGGTTCTACTGTTTTATCAAGAGTTACTACAACTTCTAAACATGTGCAGTTCAACAACATGAGACATGACAAAAACATATTAAGCTAACTGCACTTGATCCCTGCTATTTAACAGGCTACTGGCTACAGTTCCCTTACAGGAAAAAGCAGGGTTGAGGGGTCAAGTTGTTTTAAATTCTGTCCACATCAAGGTCTTAGGCACCATCTAGTGGACAATAGTTTGCAGTGACAACCGTAGAAAAATGATCTAGTTAGATTATATTTCTATGGTGACAATTCTGTGATGCTACTGAGGTGGCGCATGTACACGGACGTCTCTGGATTCCCCCTAGTGTATATTTCTGAAAAGGCAAGTAAAGTGACTTTGGAACGTCATTAAAAACCTTTGTTGTGTTCCATACACCAAACTCGGAGCAAGCCAATTTTGAAACAAGGGAGATACCTAATCAGTTGTTCAATTGAAATGTGTCTTCTGCATTTAACCCAATCCATCTGAATCAGAGAGGTGTGGGGGGCTGCCATAAACAACATCCACAGCACCCAGGGAACAGTGGGTTAACCATCTTGCTCAGGTGCAGAACAAAATATTTGTATTTTGTCAGCTCAGGGATTTGATCCAGCAACCTTTTGGATACTGGCCCAACGATCTACGCACTAGTCTACCTGCAAGCTAAAGACATTGAGTAAAAAGACTGCAAATAAGGAGAAATTTACCCTCCGGGGCGACTGAACTTCCTGATTTAGCTTCAGTTTCAATTATCCTTAGTAGGAAATGCGACTGAGAATGAGATTTGGATTTTGTAGGCGTGCTTTGATGTGGGGTGCCTCTTGTATGTGTGTTCGAATGTGGAAAGCGTTTGTACTTTCACCCTGCCAAAACAGGACACAGTTACAGTCACTCACCCTTCTAGATAACTTGAAACATTCTAACCAGGTCTTGTATCTGGAAGAAGCCTAGACTGTCTAGCAAGTTAGCTTGCCAACTTCTTTCACCATTTAGCTTCAGTCAGCTGGTGTGCGACCTTGGCAAAGTTGGATTGACTTTGGATAGCCTATCTATGGGGCTTGTTTGGGACCGTCAAAAAATTACACAATGTAAATGGGAAAATATTTTCATGTTGCACACCTTTTAGTTGTCTTATTAAATGCTTTCAATATGTGTATATTCATTTCTATAATATAGTTGGTTTGTGCCATGTATGGGGTGGCAGGTAGCCTAGTGTTTACAGCATTGGGCTAGTAACTGAAAGGTTGCTGGATCGAATCCCTGAGCTGACAAGGTAAAAATCTGTTGTTCTGCTCCTGAAAATGGCAGTTAACCCACACTTCCCTGGTAAATTGTCATTGTAAATAAGAATTTGTTCTTAACTGACTTGTGTAGTTAAATAAAAATGTAAGTTACTGATGGTCCCTAACTAGCCTCAAAGGGATGTCAAACTGAATTGACCATGGGCATTATGATTATATCATGTGCAGCTGGGCTCCAAAGTGATAATCACTTTGAAAAGAGAAAGGCAAAAAAAGAAAGGTGTTTTCTGAACAGGTATAAAGCTACAGTTGTTGATTTACTGCCACCTGCAGTTATGGAATATTTGCTCAGGAGTATAATTAATTGACTTGCCTAGTTAAATAAATGTTAAAAAATAAAAACATCTCTCCTTATGACCTGGATGGAATTATGTGATCCTTCCTTAACCCATAGAAAGTCCCATCCACTTGACTACTGAAAAAAGTCTAAAACAAGCTTTGGTGCACTAGAGCTGTCATAAACCTTTGTAATCTCCATATGAAATCTAATTTCAGCCTTATAGAAGCATTGGTTGTTTAGCAACACAACGGGGTAAAACAAACATGGTTGGCTCAACTACACTGAACAAAAATATAAACGCAACATGCAACAATTTCAAAGATGTTACTGAGTTACAGTTCACATAAGGAAATCAGTAAGGCCCTAATCAATGGAGTGCAGATATGCATCTGATGGTCACAGATACCAGTCAGTATCTGGTGTGTCCACCATTTGCCTCATGCAGCGCGGCATCGCCTTTGCATAGAGTTGATCAGGCTGTTGATTGTGGCCTGTAGAATGTTGTCCCACTCCTCTTCAATGGCTGTGCGAAGTTGCTGGATATTGGCGGGAACTGGAACATTGTTCTACACGTCGATCTAGAGTAACCCAAACTTGCTCAAGAGGTGTCATGTCTGGTGGGAATGCAAACAATGAAAGAGAACCGGGACATTTCAGCTTCTAGGAATTGTGTACAGATCCTTGCGACATGGGGCCATGCATGATGGCGGCAGATGAATGGCACAGCAATGGGCCCCAGGATCTCGTCACGGTATCTCTGTGCATTCAAATGGCCATCAATAAAATGGAATTATGTTCCTTGTGCCTGCCTATACCATAGCCCCATGGCCACCATTGGGAACTTTGTTCACATCAGCAAACTACTCGCCCATACAATGCCATTCACGTGGTCTTATATCTCCCTCTCTAGTTTTAAGTATCAGCTGTCAGAGCAGCTTACCGATCACTGTACCTGTACACAGCCAATCTGTAAATAGCACACCCAACTACATCATCACCATATTGTTATTTATCCTCTTGCTCTTTTGCACCCCATTATCTATACTTGCACATCATGATCTGCACATATATCACTTCAGTGTTAATGCTAAATTGTAATTATTTCGCCTCTATGGCCTATTTATTGCCTTACCTCCCTACTCTTCTACATTTGGACACACTGTACATAGATTTTTCTATTGTGTTATTGACTGTACGTTTGTTTATGTGTAACTCTGTATTGTTGTTTTTGTCGCACTGCTTTGCTTTATCTTGACCAGGTCGCAGTTGTAAATGAGAACTTCTTCTCAACTGGCCTACCTGGTTAAATAAAGGTGAAATAAAAAATACATATTTTTAAAAGTGGATAGATTATCTTGACAAATGAGAAATGCTCACTTACAGGGATGCAACAACATTTTCACACCAAATTTGAGAGAAAGAAGTTTATTTATTATTATTTATTTTTTTAATTTCTGGATCTTTTATTTCAGCTCATGAAACATGGGACAAACACTTTACATGTTGCGTTTATAATTTTGTTCAGTGTACATCTGTCGGTACAAACTTTGAGAAATTATGATTTCATTCATTATTTTTTTGCACTCTCTCACCTAAAAAAAATAGCACTACACCAATGTCCACATTGCAGCTTATTTTAAAAAAAGAAAAGGGGAAACCTAGTTAGTTTCTAGTAATCTCTCCTAGTTCAGTCTTCTTCTTCTGTGGATGTTATATGACGTTGGCAACCAACTTCAAGGTGCATTACTGCAACCAGCTGGACTGGAGTGTGGACCTTCTTCATCTTTCAATCGCCACATGAGTATATGCTCCTAAAAACCAATGAGGAGATGGGAGAGGCAGGACTTGCAGTGCATCAAGCGTCTATTTATCGCCTCCCTACGCAGATGCTTGTTGATGGCCGGGAGCAGTTTGGATGAAATTATTCAATAACGTGTGTACATTTATTTTTCAACGCTCGCGAACGTAACGAGGCCGGTGTGGCCAGCATGTAATTGGAAGCGCATGACGCTTTTGACGGCGCTGACCATTCACGTCTGTTTTCTGGCATTCACTACTGCGCATACTAATTCCAGCGTGTACATGCTCGTTCGCGTTTCGTTTGTTCTATAAAAGATCCTTGCTTCAATCAAGCAGATGCTTTCAAATTGTGAACAGCAGATGGCAGTATAATATCAGAAATCAAAGTAGAACCAACACGCCAGTTAAATGTATCTATCTGATGAATCTAAATATTCTTAAATGATTTCCTCCTTTTTACCTCTTTCTTATGAAATTACTTATCTGAAACAAGTGGATATTTAAAATTATTGAAAGTTTAGATTGTATCATGCCCAACAAGTCTCAACTGCAATTGCATGCCATTTCAGATCACTAGTAACTAATAAAATGAGTCTGGAAAAAAAATATTTTTGTTTACATACTCTTTCACAGCTGAGAGATGAACAATGTCTCCGTTTTTCTCAAATCACGTATAAAATTATATTTGTCCTAATTAAAATGTATTGCTTTCACATTGAGTCCATGAAAAGTTTTTAAGTAAGAAAGGTTCAAACCGCAAAGTAGCAATTGTTTGTAGCAGGTCAACCAAGTAAAAAGTAATGCCATCTTCCTTAAAATACGAGACATTGGCATAAACATTACCAATGCTTTGCAACCTTCCCAACTCTATACATACAAGTGAAGAGTTCCGGACAGCCATCAACACAAAAGATGAGCATCCTTTGCTTTGCACCTTGATACTTAACTGACATACTGTACCAACAGTCCCAACTGTCACAATAGTCCAAAGCTGTTGCATTTATGATCAGTATCATTTTGAAATACAACATTAAAATTGTTATAAGGATAATATCACAGTGGTTTTATGTTGTAACCATTTTGTAGATTATGAATACATGACTTCACAGAGCCAGCAATCAATTTTGGTTTACATTTTTGGTAAGGAGAGTGACTGGTTAGTGTGTTTGTTTTGGGACAAGAAGATCAGGAGTTGGGTTCTATATGCACTGTCAACACCCCAAATTCACTTCAATATGATAGATGATCAATGCATGTGTAGCAGAGATGGATTTAGGTATATGCACTAATGCCTAAACTTTAGCTCAGTGGTCTAGCATGGTCTTGAGCTGTCTGGATGACCCAGGTTCAAAACCCGGTCAGTCAAACTTGGGGCCCTGTCTCGGATCACACAGGTAATGTGCCAATTTCCACAAAAGGAATTGATTGTGTGTCTGTTGTAATGTGCTTAACACCAGTGGTTGAAAAGTTCCCAATTGTCATACTTGAGTAAAAATAAAGATACCTTGATAGAAAATGACTCAAGTAAAAGTGAGTCACAAAGTAAAATACTATTTGAGTAAAAGTATACAAATATTTGGTTTTAAATATATTTAAGTATCAAAAGTAAATGTAGTAGCTAAAATATACTTACGTATCAAAAGTAATAGTATAAATTCTTTCAAATTCCTTATATTAGGAAAACCAGACGGCACCATTTTCTTGTTTTTTAAATTAACGGATAGCCAGGGGAGCGCTCCAACACTCAGACATCATTTACAAATGAAGCGTATGTTTATTGAGTCCGCCAGATCAGAGGCATTAGGGATGATCAGGGATGTTTTCTTGATAAGTGTGTGAATTGGACCATTTTCCTGTCCTGCTAGGCATAAAGTAACAAGTACTTTTGGGTGTCAGGGAAAATGTATGGAGTAAAAGGTTTCAAATTTTCTTTAGGAATGTAGTGAAGTAAAAGTTAAAGTAGTCAAAAATATAACTAGTAAAGTACAGATACCCCAAAAAACGAATCAAACTATTTTTACTTGAGTACTTTACACCACTGTGAGTCAACAGTGTGCTTACTTCAGATATTCATCTCTTTGCTGTTACCCTCTGGACAGCAGTTCATTAGTATAGCTACTAGTAAGCTGTTTCAACCTGGAACACTATTCTCCTGCTTTGGTCTGTTTCAGTCATTGCAGGAAGTCCTGAAGAGCAGGAGTGTGTGAAGGGTTTTGTCCCAGCTCTAACACCTGACTTAAATAATCAACATAACGGATCATGGCGATAAGCTTAGTTTTGTAATCAGGTATGAGCTGGGCGGGAACAAAAGCGTATATACACTCCTGACATTCAGATCTGCAGATGTCCACCCTTTTAAGTCCTTATTCTGTACTATGGGTAAAAGTAAAAGTTGTCAAAAAATATACATAGTTAAATAATGTACCCCAAAAACAACCTAAGTAGTACTTCAAAGTATTTTTACTTAAGTACTTTACACCACTGTAAACTAAACATTTGGAGTGAACCTGTAGTGGGCTTTCCTTTATTTTACATGTTAGCCATTTAGCAGACGCTCGTATCCTGAGCGACTTACAGTTAGTTATATGCAATTGATTGAAATTGCGGCATAGTCTGAAAACACTTTAAGAAAATTACATTCAAAATTTGAATCAAAATACAATGTCTATTTTACCCAGGTCTGATTGAAACTTCATAACCCAAAGTAGGTCTAACATTGTTGGCCACACCATTGCATAGCACACTTTGGTTCCCAATAGAAATGTGGAGGCTCTCTAGATGGACAAATTGAAGTATTGCCTTCCTCGTCCAGTTTAAGAGAACAAAGTACCCAAAAAGCAATATATGTTTTTGTGCTACAATGATAGCAGTCAATAGACTAAAGAACTTTAATAACCTTCTTGCTTGCTCATTGACACCAAATTGGTATTGTCCATGCATGCAGACATGGGCCTACTGACTGGACACACCCTTTAAAGTAGATCAGTTGAGGAAGAGTAAGAATACCACAGCAGTCTGTCTACAGTAATAATATAATATAACATTGTGCCAAATAAAGACTAGAAATGTTATTCAACTAAACAGCGTCATCATCACGCTATCCACTTTTTCCTGTGAAAAATCGCCCAATGAATAGGCACTTCAGATAATTACTTAGCAAACGAAATGCATCTTGCATGGTGGATCTGCGTTGGTTGATCAACAAAATGGCTACCATTGATCCCAGAGGTGCCTCGCGCCCCTCATGGAGGTCCCATGCTCTTCTGGACTCTGAGACAGCCTGTTCCAGCAGTAATCGCCTGTGAAAAACAAGTTAGCGATGCTTGGATGGGGCCGATAACAAGCCGGAGAATGGTAAAAAATACCCCACCATAAGAAATTAGCTATGTTTACGATACTGGCCTGCGAACATTAACTTTGTGTTGGGTTTAGAGTGCTCTCAATATGGCAATGGGATGTTTTTGTTGAGTGTCTAACTGAAATGTGCGCAAATGCAATTGTACTCCTGTGCTATTGCATGAATCTACTAGGTCTAAAGGCAGAATATAAAATATGTATTTCTATGTTTGAGAGACTGATTGATTTTCAACAAGTATCTAAATGGTATTACGTTCTTCTAAGGATTGCACATACTGTAGGCCTAATGTCGGTTCCATACTTTTATACACATGTAGAACCAGATGACTAGCTCAACAATGAGAACATGACAGTGGCTGTAGAGGAGATGGAAGGTGCGGGAAAAGTAGTAGTAGTAGTCGTAGTAGTAGTCATAGTCATGCATTGAGTACTTCCATCATAAAGCACGGTTGCAAAATGACTGAGATGTATAACACACAATGAATGGTTGGGCTGTCACTGAGGTAGAAGTTGATGTCCAAATTGCTTGAAAGGGGGTATTTCAGGGTTTATGCACCATCTCTGTATCCAATACCCCACTCCTAATTGAGATTACTGGGGTTGTCTATGGTGACCATAGACACAGTGGCCCCTAAATCTAGCGAACGCCTCATTTAATTGTATGGGGAATCGTTTTCTCCATTTTCAATCGGATTATCGGTTTGCACTAACATTTGTGTTTCAGGTCGTTTACTGAGACCTCCACGCTCTCTGAAACCAAACGGTCATGACGAGACAGCCGAAAGATTGAGAAGAGCGATTTTGCCGAGTAATTTGGTCAGACTCAATGGATTACTTCCTGTCCAATGGCTTCCAACGCATTTGGAAAATTGGGGGAGAAAAGTGGGGATTTAAATCAATGTTTTGCCTCTCTAATCGGCTTGGTCTCTTTCTGAACCAGTGTTGTGATTGCAATGTCAGTCTGGCCTACCATATTCACTATAAAGGAAACTACCCAGATTTCTCCATCTAGGACCCTCGACAGGGAACAATGAACTACAATGTGACCATGTCCAGACTCTCAATTCACAGTCAAACAAGCATGGCTATTGTGCCAGATCATGTCATTTTAAACTATGCATAAACTGGTTGTTGAAAAAGTTTCATTTTTGCATTTATTGCTGTTTATACATATTGGTGTAAGTTGTGGCAAGTAGACTCACTTTCAACACACAGGCTATAGTCTCGAAAGATAACATTGCAGAAATGAGTAAAAGCCTAAGACATACAAATAGGTTTCAACCTATTCTCACACGTTTCATGAAATATGTTCTCCATAGATGTATCAATTTCACATGTTTGGGGGCCATTTTACTTGTTCTTCTCATCTTTTCAGGATAATTGTCCAGTAAACCTTAAACCTGGAAAACAAATGGAATTGTAAAATATAAAATGGCCACCAAATAAAATGTGTGTTGTACACAAATAATTTTTATATTTTATCACGTGTTCACTCACTCACCCACACACTTATACAGCAGAAGTGAAAGTTGGGTTGGGAGTGAGTGGGAGGCATATGGGGCATCAACTGATTCACTTTTCATGGGTTGGTCACCCAGATTGATTTAGTGAAACCAATTGAGACAGCATGTAAAATTGAGGCTGTAACTTTCATCTTTGTTAAACAGAATCCTTTCTTTCTGACATTTTCAAAGGCAGCCTGTGCTAACTGATTATAGAAAAACAACCAACCAGTCTGTCACATGCCAGGGACCGGCTTGTTAGAGAGGGGGTCTTCAACTTTGCTCTCTCTTGAGACATGCAAGAACTCAGATGTCTTAAAATTTCATATAATGTTGAAAAAACATGAAGAATAGTACATGTTAAATATCTGTGTTCGTCACTGCACCTGCATTTGTAGTTGACACTTTTGAGAGCGCTCCATAAATAAAATATTTTTATTCATGATTAATTATGATATGCATGAGTGTGCTGTGTCGTATTAAGAGTGTAGTTCAATAGATTAAATAAAATAGGTGTTGGCCCCACAGAGATGCCCATTAAAATCCCAGTACATAGATATATGTTCTTTCTGAATTGGGGTTCCTAATTTGAGTGACATGAGTATTCATGCAAATTCAGATATTCAGTAATGCTAATCATAATCAGACATGTAATATTTGCTTGAGATAAATCTGTACTTAGTAAGTGAGGATTATGAATACTATTTTGCCTTGTCAGTGTCCCATTAGCAACATTTAACTTTGTTTTACAGAAATTAGTTTACAGGGATGCCCAGCCGTCCTGTGTTGACACAAAGGAGACACTATAGTCCTCCTCACCATATATACACTGAACAAAAATATACCCCCCCCCCCCCCTCCCCCCTCCTCAGACAATCCCACAGTTGAAGAAGCCAGATGTGGAGGTCCTGGGCTGGCGTGGTTACAAGTGGTATGCGGTTGTGAGGCCGGTTGGATGTACTGACAAATTCTCTAAAACGACGTTGGAGATGGCTTATAGTAGAGAAATTGATGTTCAATTCTCTGGCAACAGCTCTGTTGGACATAACGGCAGTCAGCATGCCAATTGCACGCCCCCTAAAAACTTGAGACATCTGTGCCATTGTGTTGTGTGACAAAACTGCACATTTCAGAGTGGCTTTTTATTGTCCCCAACACATCACCTGTGTGATGATCATGCTGTTTAATCAGCTTATTCATATGCCACACCTGTCAGGTGGATTAATTACTGTATATTGGCAAAGGAGATATGCTTTGTGTGACCAAAATTTGAGAGAAATTAGCTTTTTGTGCATATGGAACATTTCTGGGAACTTTTATTTCAGCTCATGAAACATGAGACCAACACTTTACATGTAGCGTTTATATTTTTGTTCAGTATATTTGGGCAGTGAAGGAAACAGTTTAATTTGGTTCTAAACCAGCATTTCAGCATTTTGGATTTAAGATCAAATGATAAATATGAAGTGACAATGTCACCTTTTACTTGGGGGTATTTTCATATTTATATATATACATATACAGTATATATATATATATATATATATATATATATATATATATATATATATATATATATATATATATATATATATATATATATATATATATACTGTATATGTTTTACCATTTAGACATTAATGCATTTTATGTATATAGCCACCCCATTTGATAAAATCGTATCATCCAAATACATATGGTAAGGATTGTAAATGTTGAGTTTCCCACCAATTCCCACCATTTCCCATTGTTATCTACAGTGCCTTCAGAATGTATTCACACCCCTTTACGTTTTCCACATTTTGCTGTGTTACAGCCTGAATGTAAAATAGATTAAATTTAGATTTTCTGGGTCACTGGCCTACAACACCCCAAAATGCCAAAGTGAAATCATGTTTTTAGACATTTTTACAATTTAATAGAAAATGAAAAGCTGAAATGTCTTGAGTCAAAAAGTATTCAACACCTTTGTTATGGCCCAAATAAGTTCAGGAGTCAAAATGTGCTTAATCACTCTGTGTGCAATAATAGTGTTTAACATGATTTTTGAATGACTACTTCGTTTCTATACGCCACACATACAATTATCTGTAAGGTCCCTCAGCCGAGCAGTGAATTTCAAAAACAGATTCAACCACAAAGACAAGGGATGTTTTCCCAGTGCCTCACAAAGAAGGGCTCCTATTGGTTTATTGGAAAACCTTTAAAAAGCAGACATTGAATTTCCCTTTGAGCATGGAGAAGTTATTAATTACAATTTCGATGGTGTATTAATTCACCCAGTCACTACAAAGATACAGGCGTCCTTCCTAACTCAGTTGCTGGAGAGGAAAGAAACCGCTCAGGGATTTCACCATGAGGCCAAAGTTGACTTTAAAACAGTTACAGAGTTTAATGGCTGTGCTAGGAGAAAACTGAGGATGGATCAACAACATTATAGTTACTCCACAATACTAACCTAATTGACAGAGTAAAAAGAAGGAAGCCTGTACAGAATACAAATATTCAAAAAAATGCATCCTGTTTGCAACAAGGCACTAAAGTAATACTTTAAAAAAATATTTTGTCCTGAATACAAAGTGTTACGCTTGGGGAAAATCCAATACAACACATCACTGAGTGCCACTCTACATATTTTCAAGCATGGTGGTGGCTGCATCATGTTATGGTTATGCTTGTAATCGTTAAGGACTGGGGAGTTTTTCAGAATAAAAAATAAATGTAATGGAGCTAAGCACAGTTAAGATCCTAAACGAAAACCTGGTTCAGTCTGCTTTCCACCAGACACTGGAAGATGAATTCACCTTTCAGCAGGACAATAACCTAAAACACATGGCCAAATCTACACTGAAGTTGCTTACCATGAAGATAGTGAATGTTCCAGAGTGGCCGAGTTACAGTTTTTAAAGTCATCCACATGACCAGGGCCTGTATTCATAAAGCATCACAGAGTAGAAGTCGTCTCACCCCGTCCCCGTCTCACCCCATCCCCGTCCATATGTAGGAGTCGTCGTCCCGTCCATATACGCCTATTAATCATGATCTAAAAGGCAAAACTGATCCTAGCTCTGTGACCCTTTAGCCTTGTTCACACTGGCAGATTGAAGTGACTCAAATCCTTTAAAAATAATTGCATATCAGATTTGAATATGATATTTTTCCTGCAGTCTGAACAGCCAAAAAGCACATGGAATTTACACATTTTCAAAGCAGATTAAAACCACATTCATAGGGGTTTTCAAATCAGATACAATTCTGATTCCTGGCCATGTCACTTGGTTCTGTGCTATCCTTGGGACATTCCTACCGTATTGAAGTTGAAATTTAAAATGGATAAGGTAAGGGTTAAGGTTAAGTAAGGGTTATGGTTATGGTTAAGGTTAGGGTTTAGGGTAGGGACGTCCCAAGGATCCCGAACAGCACTGACCATGCAACTTGTGCCTGAAAGGTCAAATTAGATCTTTGTTGCCCTGAAGTGTTTTTAAAAAGCTTTTATAGAGTACTACACTATGAGTCATAATACCTACAGCTGAAGTCGGAAGTTTACATACACCTTAGCCAAATAGACTTAAACTCAGTTTTTCACAATACCTGACATTTAATCCAGGTAAAAATTCCCTGTCTAGGTCATTTAGGATCACCACTTTATTTTAAGAATGTGAAATGTCAGAATAATAGTAGAGAGAATGATTTATTTCAGCTTTTATTTCTTTCATCATATTCTCAGTGGATCATAAGTTTACATACACTCAATTAGTATTTGGTAGCATTGCCTTTAAATTGTTTAACTTGTGTCAAACATTTTGGGTAGCCTTCCACAAGCTTCCCACAATAATTTGGGTGAATTTTGGCCCATTCCTCCTGACAAAGCTGGTGTAACTGAGTCAGGTTTGTAGGCCTCCTTGCTCGCACATGCTTTTTCAGTTCTGCCCACACATTTTCTATAGGATTGAGGTCAAGGCTTTGTGATGGCCTCTCCAATACCTTGACTTTGTTGTCCTTAAGCCATTTTGCCACAACTTTGGAAGTATGCTTGGGGTCATTGTCCATTTGGAAGACCCATTTGCGACCAAGCTTTAACTTCCTGACTGATGTCTTGAGATGTTTCATCAATATATCCACATAATATTCCTCCCTCATGATGCTATCTATTTTGTGAAGTGCACCAGTCCCTCCTGCAGCAAAGCACCCCTACAACATGATGCTGCCACCCCCGTGCTTCACGGTTGGGATGGGGTTCTTCGGCTTGCAAGCCTCCCCCTTTTTCCTCCAAACATAACGATGGTCATTATGGCCAAACAGTTCTATTTTTGTTTCATCAGACCAGAGAACATTTCTCCAAAAAGTACGATATTTGTCCCCATGTGCAGTTGCAAACCGTAGTCTAGCTTTTTTATGGCGGTTATGGAGCAGTGGCTTCTTCCTTGCTGAGCGGCCTTTCAGGTTATGTCGATATAGGACTCGTTTTACTGTGGATATAGATACTTTTGCACCTGTTTCCTCCAGCATATTTCCAATATCCTTTGCTGTTGTTCTGGGATTGATTTGCACTTTTCGCACCAAAGTACGTTCATCTCTAGGAGACAGAGCGCGTCTGCTTCCTGAGCGGTATGACGGCTGCGTGGTCCCATAGTGTTTATACTTGAGTCCTATTGTTTGTACAGATGAACGTGGTACCTTCAGGATGAACCAGACTTGTGGAGGTCTACATTTTTTTCTGAGGTCTTGGCTGATTTCTTTTGATTTTCCCATGATGTCAAGCAAAGAGGCACTGAGTTTGAAGGTAGGCCTTTAAATACATCCACAGGTACTCAAATGATGTCAATTAGCCTATCAGAAGCTTCTAAAGCCATGACATAATTTTCTGGAATTTTCCAAGCTGTTTAAAGGCACAGTCAACTTAGTCTATGTAAACTTATGAACCACTGGAATTGTGATACAATGAATTATAAGTGAAATATTCTGTCTGTAAACAATTGTTGGAAAAAGTACTTGTGTCATGTGTAACCAATGTGAAATGGCTAGCTAGTTAGCGGTGGTGCGCGCTAATAGCCTTTCAAACGGTGGCATCACTCGCTTTGAGACCTTGAAGTAGTGGTTCCCCTTGCTCTGCAAGGGCCGCGGCTTTTGTGAAGCGATGGGTAAAGATGCTTCGTGGGTGACTGTTGTTGATGTGTGCAGAGGGTCCCTGGTTCGCGCCCGGGTCGGGGCGAGGGGATGGACTAAGTTAAACTGTTACATTGATGCTGTTGACCCGGATCACTGGTTGCTGCGGAAAAGGAGGAGGTCGAAAGGGGGGTGAATGTAACCATTGTGAAATGGCTAGCTAGTTAGCGGTGGTGCGCGCTAATAGCCTTTCAAACGGTGACGTCCATCGCTTTGAGCCCTTGAAGTAGTGGTTCCCCTTGCTCTGCAAGGGCCGCGGCTTTTGTGGATCGATGGGTAACGATGCTTCGTGGGTGACTGTTGTTGATGGGTTAGGGTTAGGGTTGGTTCGCTCCCGGGTCGGGGCGAGGGGACGGACTAAAGTTAAACTGTTACACATGCACAAAGTAGATGTCCTAACCAACTTGCCAAAACTATAGTCTGTTAACAAGAAATGTGTGGAGTGGTTGAAAAACGAGTTTTAATGACTCCAATCTAAGTGTATGTAAACTTCTGACTTCAACTGTAGCTGCATTTAGCATGGCTTCCTTATTTTGAGTATGTTTATAATTCTGCTAGAGTTGACTTGGTATTTTATATTAAACCCACCTTACACATTCAGTTGTTTCTCAATTTGTAACTTTCTCAATTTGAAAAATACGCTGTTTTACATATTGTGTTATTTGTGCTGGTCTAATTCCTAAAATGGAAACGCAGAAGATACTGTTCGCTCTAGGATAGTAGTAATAGTTAATATGGTGCTCTTGAGTGTCCCAGGTTTGTGCCATTGAATCATAAATCATTGAATCTTTGTTTCATCAGATGTTAATATGTTATGTATGAAAAGCTTATGTATTCCTTTTTCACTATTTTGATTTATTGCATTCAAGTGTTTGATGTGATTGATGGGTGACTAGGGTCTTTCTTGTCAAATATTATGCTTATTAATTCATGCTTTGAATCTGCAACATAGTATGTCAACAAGTTAGTTCTGAATTGCTTTAATACAGTAGTGCATTCTGACACCATGAATTGAAATATATTTCACCTCGTTGATATAGTCGTCATAAATTATAAGGGATTAAACATGGACCTCCCACCATCCGAAGGAGAAGAGGATCTGGTAAAATAAGGGCATGTTGCTAATATCATCTAGGTCGGTAGCTAGCTAGCTTCTTTGCAAAAAATGAGCCTAGGTTTCATGGCACATTGTAAATATCTGACTGCTACTAGGATAGTATTCTGTACAAGACACAATACCAAATGCATAAATATGCATAAATATGCCAACAACTATTTGTTAAATAAAATATTGAACAGTAAATGAAAATGTTCAATACATCTTTAGTTTTGGATCAAGGTTGCTAGTAGCTAGCAAAGGTGTCAGAGTTTATGACGTGCAGGAATTTGCAGGGATTTGTAGTCTTGCATGAGATCTATTTGATGCTAATTAGCATTTTCGAATAAATAGAGCCAAATATATTGATTAAAGTCACCTTGTACGAGAGAGATATAAAAATGAATGGTGAAAAAATTATTGAAACCATGTATGTGTTTTACCGCTAGGTTTAATGGGAAATACTGTGGTGCTCTACTTAGTATATCTTGTTTCTTGCTAGCTACTCTGTTTACAATTTGACAAGAACATGTGGTAGTTAACTACCTTTTTATTCGTTTACAAACAAATAAGTTAGTGAGCTAGCAAGCTAAACAGCTACCTAGCTTGTTGACTATTGTGGCTAGTGAAAAAAGCACTTGTTTTGAAAGTTTGATTCACCTTATCCTTTAAGGCTTTAAAAGTGTACTTACACTATGATTTAGAACATTCAAAGCAACTGGGAAACTTCCATGGAAGGCATTGTTGTCACCTCAGCTTGCTACATAACTTCTGAGTGAGAGGAAGCAGGAACACCAACATCAATCAGCAATGACAACTAGTGTAGCCATGTCAGCAATGACTACTGTCTGAACACATACAAATACAATTTGGTCACTTGTAACTTCCTGTTTGGACAGTTAGTCTTACAAAATGGATAAAAAAAGAAAAACTGAGCATTGTAGCCTGCAGATTCAGGCCCTGGTCATTAAGGTTACAGAGGTGTCACAGTGGTTCCATTAGGAACCAAAGTCCAACCAGTGGAAAGGATTGGAAAGTCCTCCGACAAAACCTCTAACCTTTTCCTTTCATAAATTGATTACATGAGAGCCAGGGCGCTCTGTCTGTCTTTTACAGATACCCAGATGTACTTTTACTCTAGTATGACATCTTGAGGAGAACCACTCACTGTGGAATGTTTGATGGGGACCAACATACTCAATGGTAAATCATTGAGGTAATCCAATAGGAGAGCAGATTGCATGTAGTGTGGAGAGAGAGTTTGTGACACACACACACACACACACACACACACACACACACACACACACACACACACACACACACACACACACACACACACACACACACACACACACACACACACACACACACACACACACACACACACACACACACACACTCACACACACACACACACACACTGTGTGTTCTACATCACTTACATTCCTGGAGCCCATTGGTGATGATATATGGTGAAAGGGTGTAACGGCAGAACCCAGTGATTTAACACTGTTTAACACGTCCAGATGGAGGGCCCCTGCTCGGCCCCCATTGGCCCCCATGCTAAATATGTCATGTGGCTTCCAACTCTTGTTCCAATGATGTGGGGGTAGATTTTCGAGGCACCTGCTCTCTCCACACTCTTGGCTGTTCCTTCCATCCTCCATCTTTGTTTCTCAGAGCACGTACATCCTCTCTTTCAACTCCACTGTCTATCTTTTGAGGTCTCAAGCCACATGTATCAACAGAACACAGTATAGCAAACAAAAAATATATATAAACAGTTGTTAATTCACTGGCAAAACGTTTTGTATAATTTGTTGTTTGTTATAATTCATATACCAACACTAACTGTTAATAACAGGTATCATATCGTATTTAGTAGGCCACATCGAACTGTACTGTGAAAGTAGTAAGCGTACACGCACAGATGTACAGTAAAAGGTTTCTGCAGTCCAGGGATCTACCCAACTAACAACAAATGTTCCCACAACTATCGAGTATGTTCCCTTAAGTCTCATTAGGTAATTAACTCACATTTTCATAGGAATGTTCCTGTGATGTGCAAGGATTGTTTCCAAGGGACTATTCCCTTAAGGTCAAATATAAATACCCAGAACGTGGTTATTTGTTCTCTGAATTTAAGATATAAACGTTCTAGACACATTTCATGGGAACATTGCAAGAACATTCATGTGTCCAGTTTTCTGAATGTTAGGAGAATATTCCATCAACGTTCCACCAAACATACACAGAAACATGGTTTCCATTTTCTCAGAACATACAACATTAATGTTCTAGACATGTTTCATGGGAACGTTGCAAGAACATTCATGTGTCCAGTTTTCTGTGGGTTAGGAGAATATTCCATCAATGTCAAATTCTTATTCAAAATGTCCTCACGTGTTCTTTGAAATCATAACCTCTTGGTTCACGGTACTCCGATCTTCCTGCTACGCCACCATGTATGTGTCAGGTATCGGTTAATCAGACTATTCTCATCATTTGATTTGATTTACTTATTTCAACAATTTAAGGGCTTTCTGTATAGTTGTCTAATGTTGGTGGGGCATTTTAACCTGTTTTAATGATACTCCTTAAACACTATGATCAATAAAATAGTTTTTGTTGAGTGTACTTTTAACAGAGCTGATATTTACTTCAAATTGCATTCACCCTATTGCTTACACCTATCAAGTTTTTGAATCTACATAAGTGCCTTGGGAGGAGGGGTTAGGGTTTCTTCTGGACAGGGTCAAACTATACTGGCCCAATAAGCACATGCCCTAGAGCAGGGGTGTCAAACTCATTTTGCCTCGGTGGCCGCATTCGGTCTTCTATAAGGTACGGAGGGCCACATTGAAGATTGGTTGTTTCCACGCTGTGAAAATGTGAGAAAAAAATTGTTGTTTGAATTTTTGATGCTTCCTGATTGTCTAGCTATCATTTTGGTGATTATTAGCAAGCTGTGCACAGTCAAGAAACTGTATGAATGGAGGTCCATTATAATTTATACACAGTTTCAATGTGATTTCAGTCATTTTAACATACAGTTGAAGTCGGAAGTTTACATACACCTTAGCCAAATACATTTAAACTCAGGTTTTCACAATTCCTGACATTTAATCCTAGTAAAGATTCCCTGTTTTATGTCATTTAGGATCACCACTTTTTTTAAGAATGTGAAATGCCAGAATAATAGTACAGAGAATTATTTATTTCAGCTTTTATTTCTTTCATCACATTCCCAGTGGGTCAGAAGTTTACATACACTCAATTTGGTAGCATTGCCTTTAAATTGTTTAACTTTGGTCAAACATTTCAGGTAGCCTTCCACAAGCTTCCCACAATAAGTTGGGAGAATTTTGGCCCATTCCTCCTGACAGAGCTGGTGTAACTGAGTCAGGTTGTAGGCTTCCTTGCTCGCACACGCTTTTTCAGTTCTGCCCACAAATTTTCTATAGGATTGAGGTCAAGGCTTTGTGATGGCCACTCCAATACCTTGACTTTGTTGTCCTTAAGCCATTTTGTTACAACTTTGGAAGTATGCTTGGGGGTCATTGTCCATTTGGAAGACCCATTTGCGACCAAGCTTTAACTTCCTGACTGATGTCTTGAGATGTTTCTTAAATATATCCACATAATTTTCCTACCTCATGATGCTATGTATTTTGTGAAGTGCACCAGTCCCTCCTGCAGCAAAGCAACCCCATAACATGATGCTGCCACCCCCGTGCTTCACGGTTGGGACGGTGTTCTTCGGCTTGCCTCAAGTCTTTTTGGGTATGGCGCAACAATCTTGGCACGCTGGTATTTGAGGAGTTTCTCCCAATCTTCTCTGCAGACCCTCTCAAGCTCTGTGGGGTTGGATGGGGAGCGTTGCTGCACAGCTATTTTCGATTAGGTTCAAGTCCGGGCTCTAGCTGGGCAACTCCTGCGTTGTCTTGGCTGTGCGCTTAGGGGTTGTGTCCTGTTGAAAGGTGAACCCTCGCCCCAGTCTGAGGTCCTGAGCGCTCTGGAGAAGGTTTTCATCAAGGATCTCTCTGTACTTTGCTTTGTTCATCTTTCCCTCGATCCTGACTAGTCTCTGAGTCCCTGCTGCTGAAAAACATCACTACAGCATGATGCTGCCACCACCATGCTTCACCGTAGGGATGGTGCCGGGTTTTCTCCAGATGTGATAGAAATAATTCAATGTTGGTTTATCAGACCAGAGAATCTTGTTTCTCATGGTCTGAGAGTTCTTTAGGGGTCTTTTAGCAAACTCCAAGCGGGCTGTCATGTGCCTTTTACAGAGGAGTGGCTTCTGCCTGTCACCTCTAATATAAAGGCCTGATTGGTGGAGTGCTGCAGAGATAGTTGTGCTTCTGGAAGGTTCTCCCATCTCCACAGAGGAACTCTGGAGTTCTGTCAGAGTGACCATCGGGTTCTTGGTCACCTCCCTGACCAAGGACCTTCTCCTCCGATTGCTCAGTTTGGCCGGGCTGCCAGCTCTAGGAAGAGCCTTGGTGGTTCCAAACTTCTTCCATTTAAGAATGATGGAGGCCACTGTGTTCTTGAAAAACTTCAATATTGTAGACATTTTTTGGTCCCCTTCCCCAGATCTGTGCCTTGACAAAATCCTGTCTCTGAGCTCTACCGGCAATTCCTTGGACCTCATGGCTTGGTTGTTGCTCTGACATGCACTGTCAACTGTGGGACATTATTTAGACAGGTGTGTGCCTTTCCAATCATGTCCAGTCAATTGAATTTACCACAGGTGGATTCCAATCAAGTTGCAGAAACATCTCAAGGATGATCAATGGAAACAGGATGCACCTGAGCTCAATTTCGAGTCTCATATCAAAGGGTCTGAATACTTACGTAAAGGAGGTATTTCTGTTTTATATTTTTAATACATTTGCAAAAATGTCTAAAAACCTGTTTTTAGCTTTGTCATTAATTTAATCAATTTTAGAATATGGCTGTAACGTAACAACATTTGGAAAAGGGGTCTGAATACTTCCCAAATGCGCTGCATATTAATATCATTATTACAACACACCTATCTGATCTATTTAAAATTAAGGGCACATTCACTATATAACACAACATTGTTTTGTGGGAAAACCATCAGTTGAGTTGAAAATGAGAATGAAACCCATTTAATTTGTAGTTTTTATTCAGTCCCAGGGAATTTAAACACAGAAGGTAATTTTATGTGTACTACGTCATGTGTACTACGCGCATATTGTTTTTATGTTGATTTTAGAATATGTGCATACAAATATTTCGCCAATTGGATGTGAACTATTGACACCTTTGTTCTACATTGTATATATGGTGTAGGTTTAAAAAATAAGATAACATTTTTTTTAGATGCTCAGCTATATAGAATTAATAAATACTGATAATTTATGAAGTAGTGAAAATGTGGTCATAATTCGTGCTCAAGGGGAAATCCCACAGATTTCCATCTTACAACAGTTAGGTTCCCAAACAATTTACTTCAGGTTTTAATGCGAATATTCAAAAATACGAATAAAGAAAATATGCTTATTTTCCCACCAATGATATGTAGGCCTTTCCACCTAACGGACTTGTTGCAGATACAAATCTGTGCGTGATGACATAACATTGTGTAAGTTTTCATGTATTGAGTAAAAATGTAACGTTTAATGTGTTTCCATCCCATTTTGAACTCTACCTATAGTTTTGTCACACAAAAAATAGCAAATGTGCCCACTCTGGTCTTGACAGGTGTGCTCTAGCCAACAGCTGACAGATACAGTGCAGGTATGGCTGTGCAGATAGGCTAGTCCACATGATGAGATTATTATGGATAACCAGAATAAGACCCTTGATATTTTTATTTGACAAACGGCAGTCAAGCATCAATCATCATGTCATCAGAATAAGACCCTTGATACAGTATTTATTGGAAAGGAGCATCAAGTCACTGTGCTCTTTCACCACCCTGTGAAGTTTATAATATTTTATTTAATCTGTAACCTAATAAACTTCAAGGTTTTCCGAGTCGTAATGGGAGGACCACACACCATATCATCGCGTGACTCCAAGTTTACCTCAATATGATGGTTATTATAACAATATTTGCACATTAAGGCATTTCCACCGCCATTTCTCGCATAATTCATTTGACTGACACAAAAAGATCCCACCATGTCGAACGAACAAATTATCTGTCTGCATTTATAAAATGGTACCAAAAGTTCCTGTTTTCATCACAGTTGTCCTGATATTTTTTTTAATGTGGAATGACTTTACTTGCATAAAAACTGTGGATTGAAACGTGGTTAATGAGAAACACATTTTCATGTGATCAGATAGGTGTGTTGCAACTGTTGCAAAATAATGACATTAACATATTTTGCTAAGAATGTGAGGGCAGGGTGATTGCCCTACACTCAGAAAAGGTTCTATGCTTGCTTCATATATGGCAACCAGTGGCGATTTTAGCATGTAAATCTTGGTGGGGCAAATGAAAAAAATACAGTTTTAGATGCATTCCAGCAAACCCACTACACAAAACAACATTAAACAATACATTAATTGCGCTATAACGGTGACAAATGGTGCCCACACACTGTTAGGGCCTACATAAAGCTGTCCCAACAGCAGAGTCCCAACAGCAGTCCCAACACCTTACCACTGCTACACCTGGCTATCAGCGCAGCCTTGTCTGGCAGCGAAACAGTTAATTCAGCCTCGTTTACTGCTTTTTAAAAGAACATAGCTGATATGGCTGTCTTGCTTAAACAAATGTGGTTTAAGAGGAGGACGAGCAGATAAGAGGCAATCGGTAATTTCGATTAAGACATCAATGAGCGAGCTAGGACGGACGTGGTCAATATAACAATTTTTTCAGCGCTTTTGAAATGTACAGCGACAGAATTCAGAACATGGGACGTTCTTACAGTATTCTCCATGTACACCAAGTCAGAACTCTATGATAAATAAAGGGAGAATATAAAGCGGACAATGAAAGCTCTTACAATATTCGATGATTGCATTTCTCTAAAACAGGCTATAGGCTACATGTGTACCACCCAATCTGAACAGTAATCAAAATTAGGAGAGGAATCGGGACCAAATTATTAGGGTGAGGCACATGGGCTACTAACAGCTTACTACACAACATACACTTAGTATTACTTTCTTAGCTACAGTTAGCTACGTATCTCCCTGGCATATTACATAATTTATGCAGCAGCATACAATACATTTTTGGACTCACCTTGTTGTGCTGTGCTCACATGAACAGGTAGGTGGCGCGGCGGTCCTTCGTCGGCAAATGTTGTCATCAAACTTTGCTATCAAAGTCTGGCATTCTCTGGATTTATGGTGCTTTCAAGACAACTGGGAAATCTGGGATAAAAACTATGTCGAATCATGATGACGTCAGTGATCTTCAGGTCAGAGCTCAAGAAAGAGGCCCAAGTTCCCGACTTGGATGACCGTTCAAAGCATATTTTTCCAGTCTAAGCAATTTTTTCCCGATTCCCAGTTGTCTTGAACTCACTGAAATCAGATTTCCCAGTTCTGAGTTTCCAGTTGTTTGAAAAGTCATGCTGGATTGACACTATGGCCAATGTTGAATGTTTATCATTTAAGCTTGGAAAAGAGACCCTTAAACCCAGACTTTGGACCACATACCCACTCCACTGAATAGCAGGCTAGTGATTGCTTTGCAATGCTTGCAGTTAGCCACTGATTCCTCCCAAACTACTCATTGTTGAATTTGCGATTTCCAACTTGTTGTGTAATGTTCATGCTCAATAGCTGATGAGCACCTATACATTTCATCTATAATTTCTCTTCGTTAATTATCTTGATGTGACAAGGATTAAAAAGGATTTGCCAGTAGATTGTCGACTTGATTCATGATAATGACTGCTAGCTTGTTAGCTAAGATTTTGAAAGTATGTCCAAATCTGGTGACTCTGTCAGTCATTTATTTAGAATTGAAGGCACACTTAACCAGCATGGCTACAACAGCATTTTTCAGCGATACGCCATTCCATCTGGCTTGCGCTTAGTGGGACTATCATTTGTTTTTCAACAGGACAATGACCCAACACACCTTCAGGCTATGTAAGGGCTATTTGACCAAGAAGGAGAGTGATGGAGTGCTGCATCAGATAACCTGGCCTCCACAATCACCTGACCTCAACCCAATTGAGATGGTTTGGGATGAGTTGGACTGCAGGGTGAAGGAAAATCAGCCAACAAGTGCTAAGCATATATGGGAACTCCTTCAAGAAAGTTGGAAAAGCATTCCAGCTGAATCTGGTTGAGAGAATGCCAAGAGTGTGCAAAGCTGTCATCAAGGCAAAGGGTGGCTACTTTGAAGAATCTAGAATACATTTGATTTGTTTAACACTTTTTTGGTTACGACATGATTCCATATGTGTTATTTCATAGTTTTGATGTCTTTACTAGTATTCTACAATGTAGAAAATAGTAAAATTGAGTAGGTGTGTCCAAACTTTTGACCTGTACTGTACACACATCAAGTCGGTCACATGGGGGAAGAGTTGTTGTGTCATGAGGTGTTGCTGCGTCATATTATGGTGTGCTTGTAATTGTTAAGGACTGGGGAGTTTTTCAGGATTAAATAGAAATGGAACGGGGCTAAGCACGGGCAAAATCCTAGAGGAAAACCTGGTTCAGTCAGAAAATGGTTGCCTAGAAATAATCAACAATCAATAAGACAGAGCTTGAAGAATTTTGAAAAGAATATTGGGCAAATGTTGCGCAATCCAGGTGTGGAAAGCTCTTAAAGACTTACCCAGAGACTCACAGCTGCTTTCACTGCCAAAGTTGCTTTGGCAGTGATAAGTATTGACTCAGGAGTTTGAACACTAATGTAAATGAGGTATTTCTGTATTTAATTCACAATATATTTGCAAATTTTTCTAAAAACATGTTTTCACTTTGTCATTATGGGGTATTGTTTGTAGATGGGTGAGGGGGAAAAAAATGTAATCAATTTTGAATTCAGACTGCAACACAACAAAATGTGGAATAAGTCAAGGGGTATGAATACTTTCTGAAGCAAGTAATGTGACCTTTTTGGGCTCCAACTGCTGTCTTAATAAGGATTGCCTCTAAGACATGTGCTTATTGCGTCAGTACAGTTAGGCCCTGTCCTGTCCAGAAGAAACCCTACTCCCTTATCCCTAGACACTTGTGTAGATCTGAAACAAATTGATTGGTGTAAGGATGTAAACAATAGGGTGAAGTCACTTTGAAGTTAATCTCAACTCTGTTAAAAGTATACTCACGAAAAACTAACATGCCCCACCAACATTAGACAACTATACTGAAAGCCCTTAAATTGCTGAAATAAGTCAATCAAATCAATGATGAGAATAGTGTCAGGCCCTGATCTGTTTCACCTGTCTTTGTGATTGTCTCCACCCTCCTCCAGGTGTTGCCCATCTTCCCCATTATCCCCTGTGTATTTATACCTGTGTTCTCTGTTTGTCTGTTGCCAGTTCGTCTTGTTGTCAAGCTTACCAGTGTTTGTCCTGTTAGCGCCTGTCTTTTCCCAGCCTCTCTTTTTCTCGCCTCCTGATGTTTGACCCTTGCCTGTCCTGACCCTGAACCTGCCCGCCTGACCACTCTGCCTGCCCCTGACCCTGAGCCTGACTGCCGTCCTGTACCTTTGCCCCTATCTGGATTTCCAACCTCTGCCTAACCTGACCCTGAGCCTGCCTGTCGTCCTGTACCTTTGTCTCTGTTGCTGTAATAAACATTGTTACTTTGACACAGTCTGCAGCTGGGTCTTACCTTATTCTGATAAATAGTCAGATTGACCTTTACATGACATGGACATGGTGGTGTAGCAGGAAGATTGGTGTACTATGAACCAAGAGGTTGTGAGTTCACTTCCCAGGTGAGGACTGTTGAAATATAATTACTGTATAAATGAACATGTCAAAATATGTATGTTTAATACACTGTATGTTCAATGCACTATGTGAGTATCCTTGCCAACAGACAAAGAGCTATGAATGGATCAGTGATTCACCAATCAGGGTCATGACTGGCTTAGCAACAGTAACAAGGTGTGATTTATCATGAAACAATTTTTTGGGTTCCATCAGGCGGTGTCCTGACAACCGATACACAGAAATGTTCTTTCAATGTTCCCATGAAACATCTGTAGAACATTAATATCTTATGTTCTGTGAACATGGGAACCATGTTCTGTGTATGTTTGGTGGGAAGTTGATGGAATATTCTCCTAACCCACAGAAAACTGGATACTTGAATGACCTTGCAACGTCCCATGTAACGTGTCTACACGCTTAGAAAAAAAAGGATCCAAATGGGTTCTTTGCCTGTCCTCATAGGATAGCCTTTTTGGTTCCAGGTAGAACCCTTTTGGGTTCCATGTAGAACCCTCAGTGGAAAGGCAGAGTTAGGGGTACCGAAAGGGTTCTACCTGAAACCAAAGACGGATCTGCAAAGGGTTCTCTTATACTTATTGTGACAGCCAAAGAACCCTATTAAGTTCTAGATAGCAGAAGTGTAGTAGATCATTAATATTGTATATTCTGAGAACATGGTATCCACGTTCTGTGTATAATCAGTTTGACATTTAAGGAATGTTCTCCTAACTCTAATGCAAAAACATGCAAAAACGTTCCTCGGAAGGTTTTTGTTAACATAGAAAGAATGTTCCCATAAGGGAAAACTGGATACTCAAACATTAGGGGAATATTATGGGTAGCATTATAAAAATGTTCTCTCTCTCTTGAATTCTAAGCTTGGAATCTATAGGAATACAGCCACCACTTCCTTTTACATGATATTCTACACTCACTCTTTCAGAGGTCTGATCAAACAATTCTCTGCAGGAAGCGCTAACACATTCAAATAATATTGTGCAGATGTGAGCATGCCACGCTGGGTTGACATCCAGTCTAACCCTAACACGCTTTGGGGGTAGGTGTACAAAGAGAGAGAGAGAGAGAGAGAGAGAGAAAGAGAGAGAGAGAGAGAGAGCGAGATAGACGTATTTACAGTTTCAAACATTATGTAGTATTGCTCGGTTTAATTTAAATGAATTCCGTGGCTGTACCTCCATATTTTGGAACATAGTCTCCCTCTAGTGGTTGCTTCATGACATGGCGCTTAAACACATACAAGTAATTGACATCAATTATTTAGATACCAAGAGTGCACGTCAGTTTTTAACCCGTTCGTAATTACTTGAATTGGATTACTTGCAAAAAGGCCCACCAATTATTATTAACAACTCTCAGTGTTTCAAAGAGTATGGATATTTAAATCCTGCAAAATCATAAATGTAGGCATATGGATAAAATTCTATGCATCGGTGAAGATAGTATATGTCCAGGGTGATCATATTCAAAGTGTGATGGGCAACAGGTGTGCTGGTGCCATAAAACCCTGTGACAGGCATAGGCTACTTTCGCGCCAAACACTGCGTGTCAAGCCGCGCGCTGTTACATCTGCTCCCTCAACCCTGCCACGCGAAATCATGAGGATGGATCAACAAGTTTGGTATGCTAGATCTAAGAAGACGAATTCGACTAGGCCTAATTAACATTTTCGCTAATGTTTTTGAAAATGTTATGAGTAAGGTATAGGCTATGATAAAAACATAACAAACAGGCCTAACTAATTGCCTACTACCAGTGGCGGTTCTAGCTTGTATGGTTCACTGGGCGAACCCCCACTTCAGCCCCCCCCCAACAAAACAATAGCACCATTCTGCACTAACTATAATTTTTATTCAGACATTTAGAACAACACAAATAAATAATCATAACACTAAAAACTATATAAATATAAAAATATATACAAAAATAAGACTCATAAATATCCAAAAAGAAGTAACAAAGACAAATTGAAACAAACTAGTGTTGATTTGGCACTCGAGCATCAACTCATTAACCATCCCCCAAAACTGTCAACCAAGAGTCAAGACTAAACCAATTCACCTTGGTGGTGTGCAGACTGGTTTTATATTATTCTTAACGATTTCGCACAGACCAGAAAAAAATGCAACAATATGCATGTGAAACTATATATTCACAGTATTATGAATGAATTGTGGTTTATTTGGTAGCATTTCGTAGTGTGACTGATTTGACTAATTGCATTAGTACTGTACAAAGTTAGAGGTGCGCTAATTGATAGACTCCGGCAAGATGCCGCCATGCATGTCGCCTATATCTAAATCCTCAACTGCCTACTACCCACTTCAGGACTGCTCAATCAGGCAACTGCCAAAATAAAGGAAACTCTTGAGTAAATGAGGGATACAAGGTATAAATCCATTCAAAGTAGATGCTTCCACACAGGTGTGGTTCTCATCATGCTTAGGGTCATGTATAAAACTGCCCTATGGGCCAGGATTTTGGCTACCATGGCAAGGTATCTCAGTGAAAGAGGGGTATTAAAAGAGCATAAGGGGTTTAAAGGGTGTGTGTGTGACCAGATCTTAACCCAGTTGAACACTTATGGGAGATTCTGGAGTTGTGCCTGAAAGTGTTTTCCACCACCATCAACAAAACACCACCTTATGGAATTTATTGTGGCAGAATGGTGTAGAATCCTTCCACTACATTTCCAGACACTTGTAGAATCTATGCCAAGGCACATTGAAGCTGTTCTGGCGGCTCGTATTGGCCCAACGTCCTATTAAGAGACTTTATGTTGGTGTTTCCTTTATTTTGTCAGTTACCTATATTTTCTTGCATGTTCATTATTGCATAAGCCCGTCACTAGGTCTATTTATGAGTAGACTATTTATTGATCGAGGTCAAACTTACAGAATAGGGCAGGGTATAGGCGTATGCAACAAGACGAACTGGCGCCAGCAGCATACCACCCTGCATACCACTGCTGGCTTGCTTCTGAAGCTAAGCAGGGTTGGTCCTGGTCAGTCCCTGGATGGGAGACCAGATGCTGCTGGAAGTGGTATTGGAGGGCCAGTAGGAGGCACTCTTTCCTCTGGTCTAATAAAATATCCCAATGCCCCAGGGCAGTGATTGGGGACACTGCCCTGTGTGTAGGGTGCCGTCTTTCGGATGGGACGTTAAACGGGTGTCCTGACTCTCTGAGGTCATTAAACATCCCATGGCACTTATCGAAAGAGTAGGGGTGTTAACCCCGGTGTTCTGGCTAAATTCCCAATCTGGCCCTCAAACCATCATGGTCACCTAATAATCCCCAGTTTACAATTGGCTCATTCATCCCCCTCCTCTCCCCTGTAACTATTCCCCAGGTCGTTGCTGCAAATGAGAACGTGTTCTCAGTCAACTTACCTGGTAAAATAACGGTAAAATAAATAAAATAAATAAATAGACTATGCTTGTGTCTTAAGCATTAAAGTACAAATAGGCTAAATGTAGCCTAAATCTCCAACTCAATGCCAGTATACTCATTCACTGAGTATACAAAACATTAAGAACACCTGCTCTTTCCATGACATAGACTGACCAGGTGAGTACAGGTGAAAGCTATGATCCCTTATTGATGTCACCTTTTAAATTCACTTCA
Organism: Salvelinus fontinalis; assembly: GCF_029448725.1. Classification (NCBI taxonomy): domain Eukaryota; kingdom Metazoa; phylum Chordata; class Actinopteri; order Salmoniformes; family Salmonidae; genus Salvelinus; species Salvelinus fontinalis. The sequence goes on from NC_074695.1 coordinate 40,739,765, forward strand.
CTCAGTGGAGATGAAGGGGAGGAGACAGGTTAAAGAAGGATCTTTAAGCCTTGAGACCACTGAGACATGGATTGGGCATGCGTGCCATTCAGAGGGTTAATGGGCAAGACACAAATGTAAGTGCCTTTGAAAGAGGTATGGTAGTAGATACCAGGCGGTTTGTGTCAAGAACTGCAACGCTGCTTGGTTTTTCACACTCAACAGTTTCCCGTGTGTATCAAGAATGTTCCACCACCCAACTGTGGCAAGCATTGGAGTCAACATGGGCCAGCATCCCAGTGGAACGCTTTCGACACCTTGTAGAGTCCATGCCCTGACGAATTGAGGCTGTTCTGAGGGGGAAAGGGGAGGGGGGCAACTCAATATCAGGAAGGTGTTCCTAATGTTTGGTATACTCAGTGTATATGTCAACAGCCCCTAGATCTTTTAGTAGAACAAAAACTCGGAACAGAGACCTTTTAAAATAATTATTAACAACAACATGTGTATTCCAATTACGCTAATAAAATATATAGGTTTAGTATTTGATAACCTATAAGGAAGTTTACTTTGCCACTTGTATCTCCAACCAAATTAGTTTATTATGAGGTATTGTTATTCGTGGTAAGAATATGTTCCCTGTCACATCCAAATGGCACCAAAGACCGTAGAATCTATAGCATAATTGCCATTTAAAAGCATCATTGATGTTATTGGTCCAAACTCGTTCATCAAGCAAATGCAATTAATGTAGGCCTATTATAACAATGTCTTACTTTCCAAAAGGGGACATCTTCGACTTGGTGTGTTCAGAGCAAACTGTAAACCTTCTGTAATGAATGAGTCAGTCATGTATTCTAGTTGTTTAGAACAAAACGCGTTTCCTGTCTATATTATCATGCGATTAGATTAGAGATGACTGTACACATAGCCTGCGTCTTTAAGCCATTTGCAACTAAAAGCCTATATTTCATATGCGTAAATGAAACAACAAACTACATACTTAAATGCTGAATTGAGTTGACTTCTACGTCCAAAACACACTGTTTTTATCTTTTACTAAAGAAGAATCTCTAGGGCCGTGGCAGTTTCATCTAAAAGGTTGGGTTGGTTTTGATACGGCATGGGCATGGGAAGGCGCAAAATGTGTTTTACGTCGCATGCCGTTTTTTGTGATTGGTGGAGAAAACTTAGCTGTACTCCGCTTCCCCTCATGAATAAAAGAAAGCTCAGACCAAGAGCCTATCCGCGCGCGCGACAACCCCCTACGCCGTGCGCCAAAGTTATCACTTAAACTACTCCCAACCTCCATGCAGACTTTGTCATCAAAAACTACCAGAGCTTTTAGGAAAACGCTGCAAAGAATTAAGTAACCTTTGCGCACTTGAGAGTTAAGGGACACCCTCCTCCCTCTGTACACACACAGTGTACCTTTTTCTCAGCAGTCCTGTTTCGCTCATGCTCCCCTCCGTGCTACATCAGAAGTAAGTGTGTTTTACGGTTTTGGGGTGTTTCGTTTTCAGAGATTCATCCGTTTGGATGAGTATAGGCCTATTTGTCTTTTTTCATTTTTTTTGTTGTTGAGTGGACTGCACTTGTTTTTTCAACGTCAAAACAATTACCACAAACAAGTCTCGACTTAGTTTAGCCGATGAAATATTGGCCTTGTTTTGCCTGCTACTTTTAGCTGTAGAATGCAGTCGTCTTTGCCAGGAACAGTACCTCGAATGATGCGACCAGCGCCTGGACAAAACTATCCCCGCACTGGCTTCCCTTTGGAAGGTAGGTGATGCATGAAATTTACTAACATCCATCATTGTCGAAATTACTGTATCATTCCAAGCAACATTTATTACTAATTTTAAGCACGTTGTTTATCAACAAAATTGGCATTTGATTTGGGCCTTTATTATACTCAATCACATTTGAAACAGCAAAATGTTGGCTATAGTTATACAAATTGAAAGGACAAGTTAGGCTATTCATTATTTTATACACTTTTGCCCCCTCTGTAGACTACAATAGGTTTTACGAAAGTCAAACTTATATTAGGATTTCACAATGGCCATGTCTGGGTGCTCGATTATGTGACTGTTTATGTAAATAGACAAACGTGTGAATAAAATGTACAGGCACAAATTATTCGCATTGATTAATCGTCCGTGGGAGCGTCTCCCAGACAAGGTTCGTGCTCAAGTAGCTCCAATAAAATCTCCGAGAACACGAAGCTTGCAAGTTATGCTAGATCCGGGATTTGTTGAAGTGTCCTGGTGCTGGAAATAAAAGTAAAATACACATCAAAACGACGAATCAAAGGATTACATCAATATTTGTACGGCATGGCGATGAATAATGAATCCGGACGAAGCCACACACTTCACAGCCTCTTCAATGCCGGATGGGACACTCAAGTGTCATCTGGCTAATGACAAATTCTGCCTTCAAATCAAATATTTTTCCCCAAAATAACTTGTCGATTCTGTTCTAAAATGCCTATTTTTGGCACTTTCAATTTCAGTTAGTCTACGGATTCATTTACTTCACGCATTATTGGAAATGTGTCCAATTAGTTTGAATGTAGTAACAGTGGGTTTAGGCCTTTATGTTGACGTTTTTATGGCTACATTTAATTTCTGAATAAGATAGCCTATAGGCTACATTAATTTATTTGTATATATAGACTACACAAATATAGGCCTAGACTACATTGTGCAATAGACTTCCACTAAGTCGTATAGTCTAATAACAATTGCATTAGGCATCCACATATGCATATTAGCCTATCAAAAAATCTTCGAACGCCACAAAAATATGCTAAATATTCAGACATGTAGCCTATAGGCCTAGAGATCAAACAGTCATAATTTGCACTGTAAAACAATATTGCAATGCATTCCGAAAAAGGTGTTAATGCCAATGTTGCATTTGGTGTGTACACGAAATGTTTTCACAGTAGGCCTTCTTTCTTCTGCACAGTGTCAACTCCCCTGGGTCAAGGTCGGGTAAACCAACTCGGTGGAGTGTTCATCAACGGAAGACCACTGCCAAATCATATCCGACACAAGATAGTGGAGATGGCCCACCACGGTATCCGTCCCTGCGTGATCTCTCGACAGCTACGAGTTTCCCATGGTTGCGTGTCCAAAATTCTTTGTCGGTATCAAGAAACGGGATCAATCCGACCCGGGGCAATAGGAGGAAGCAAACCCAGAGTGAGTTTGAGAAAGTTCGACCTCACAAAACAACAACAACCATTATTATTACACGCTAATATCCTAAAAATCTAAAAATACATTTAATAATATTATTATTAATAATACTATTAATATTAGCCTATTCTTATAATTATTCGTATAATTATTATTATTATTACCATGACTGTTTACCGTTATGGACCTGAGTTTTCACACCACCAAATATTCAAACTGTAGCTGGACATCCAAGGTATTTATTGTGGATATTGTATTCCATTCCATGTTTGTTGCTTACCTATTTATTAACCTGCCATCGAAATTGACAAAAAAGAGCAATTTCGTAGCCTATATTTCCGGTGCCTTGAGACTTTGAAGTTTACTAGTATATATTCAAAAAAACGGAATTAGTCAATTCAGGCTTTATTTTTCAGTACATTCAACCTGTACTGAAGTTATTTTTCTCGTGCTCTTTCTCCTCTCCTTTCCTCTTTTTGTATTTTCTTTTCTGTTTTTCGATTTCTATTTTCTGCATTGTTTCTGCTTCTCATTTTCTTTCTCGCTTTCTTTCTTTCTCTCTGTTCTACTATCGTTCTGCGTAAATTAAACCCAAAAGCAGGTAGCAACGCCCGATGTGGAGAAACGGATTGAGGAGTACAAGCGCGAGAATCCCGGCATGTTCAGCTGGGAGATCCGAGACAAGCTGCTGAAGGACGGGGTGTGTGACAGAAGCACAGTTCCTTCAGGTGAGGCCTCATCTGGTAAGCAACCCTTTTTACTACACAAGTGATGTTTGCTCATATATATTTTTGTTAAACTAGTTCTCCATAATAGTGGTCGATATGAAACCATCACAAACATTATGTTGATGACATATTTAAAACTACCAGTATAGTTTTATGTCGGCCAAAAACAGGCCTATTGTGTCACCTGGACTTAATTGTATTAGGTTATTATTTCGATTTGTTTACATTTGTTTTAGCCTGTGTGTAATGACTATGCAATTACCCTAGGCCTACCTTGTTTTTCTTTATTATTGTAGTGAGTTCCATTAGTCGTGTTCTGAGAGCTCGATTTGGGAAGAAAGATGATGAAGAAGATTGTGATAAAAAAGATGAAGACGGGGAGAAGAAAACTAAACACAGCATCGATGGCATTCTTGGCGATAAAGGTAGGCTAATTCAATTGGATTTACATTCGCGTTTTAAAACACCCTCTTACAGGCCTATGCACAACATCCTGTGCGCTCAATATGTTGCAATATTTTGTTCAGCATTGTTTGTTTGTTTTGTTCATGGAATGCACTTCCTTAATTTAAAACTGACCTAATTGCTCTTTTGCACACATTTGTGATTTTTTCGTGATGTTTAAGCTGTTTGCCAGTACAAGCGTAACTAGACCTGCTTAATTATTTATATGAGCCTTGACGGAGGGTATTTGTGACTGCATTCATTTGCACAACAGACTCTTTTGGTGCTGGTAAATGGTCCCTTGAAACGGCAACTGACAGATGACCGATGTGACAATCAATATCAATTACGACCAGCAGGTTGCAGCGATTCTTGATCCTGGACATTAGCCTATTTAGGTAGCACGTGTATACTGCTTCATAGCTGGGTATTATCCTAGTCCTATAGGCTAAATAATATGTAGGCTAAAATAAACCGGAAGCTAGTAATTTGCTAAAAAGATAAACGTGCCGCAATTGTAGCCTAATTCGTTTTTTTATTAGGATATATTCATTTGTGTTTAGGCCTAGGTCTATTTGAAAATGGCTTATTATTATTTGTTACACTTTTTTAGTTGTCATTTTTTGGGTCAGTTTTAAACATATATTTTTTTATTTGGAATATTTAGGCTACAAAGAAACGGGGTTGTCTTTTGTCCTGGCGCTTTTTTGAAGGGACCTCGGTATTATCTAGTCAAAATACATTAGATCCTGTGTCTCAAAAAAGACAGGGATTTCCAAATGAAATGATCAACCATTTTGTAGCCTATCTGTTGTTTAAACGGTCGCACAAAAAGCCTTTCTCTAAAGCGACAGCCTCTCTAAACTTGAAGATGAACTTCAGTTCTCAAGACTTCCACTCCATTGAAGGCAAGGATTCTGAGGTACAAAGGCAAACCCCTCAAAAGCAGGGTAGCGAAAGGAGGAGTGGGACGTTTTTTCACACTCAAAAACCCGCAAAGAAAGGGGGAGAAAACTTTGGACAAAAGGCCAAGAGGAGAACGAAAGGCAAATGAATTATTCAATCCACCCTGCTGGTATATAGTTTTGTAATATTATAAAATCGTCTGTTGGAATAGATTAAGCAGTGGAGGTGCAAAATGTGTTTCGATTGTTGTTTGGAAATGCATATGTTTTTAGAATCGAGCTATTTTGTGTTCTAACTGAACCCTTGCTGATGTTTTCTCAGTGAAGGGGGTGGGGTAAATGGGTCTGTAAGTGAATGTAGACTAGCCTATAACATACTCTTAATTTATTTCACAATCCGATTCATTGATAGATGTTTATAGTTTGTTGTCTGTGGGCTCGTGTCATGAAATGGCCTGTGTTGTTGGTTCATCTCGAGCATGAAGTACCTGCACCTTGTTAGTAAATCTGTACATAACTGACCTATGGGACATGACACCAGTTCATTATGGACTACTGTTTATTTTATGTATGATCATGTCGTTTGTAGACAGAACGCCTCTCCATGATAGCTCGACAGTCGTGTTGAAACGGGTTCCAATGCCAACAATTGACCCGCCAACAATTGACTCGATTCAGGGGCCAGCGGGGGCTGTAGCGCTTTTGATTAAACCACAATTCTTCGTTAGAAATCTTTAACCAGATTGGCTTCAAACCACGTTGTCATAGGCCTATTTGTCAGTAGCCTAGCCCATGCATACACCGTGTGAAAGTGACTAAGATTGGGCTATATAGGCTATGGATATATGGCCTAAAATGTACATTAACCCATAGGCCCCATTGTAGATCCTGTGTTCTTCTGGACATGAAATGGTCTCGCAAAACCTCTGTAAATGTTTTGCCCACGTTTGGCTTTTGATGGTGACATGTTGAAACCAGGCTACCAACTGTCCCATTTTTTTTATTCTTAAAAAGACTCATCTCTGCGCTTGTTTCATTCTATCATCCGGCTGGCATTTAATAATGTTAAGACTTATTACAGCTCGTAATGAAACCGGTGTCTGTTGAATAGGCGTCTGTGTTGGAGAGGGGTGTAATAGCTCGCAGGCATGGTAAGAAATGTATTTATCCCCTATCAGCCCTCACTCTTGGAGTTTCAAGCACAAACGTTATGTTGAAGGGTTTTAGAGCAGATTAAATTGAGCCTTTTATTTCTTTTCACTTTCATCTCTAAACGGCCCACTCTGCAGCTAGCCGCAGGCACAAATTCATGAGATTTTAGGTTTCTTTTATAGGCTATAGTTGTCGAGATTGTATTCATATATTTATTTTGTTTTATTTCATTTTTATTTTGGGATTGCATTGGAGCATATAACTCTTAACATGCCAAACTCGAATCTGGTGATGGAAATGTCAATTTTAAGTAAATTGTACAGTTTATATTGCAAGCAAATTGCTAGATGCATAGGCTTATTAGAATACAGCGGGGGTGGTTTCACCAAACAAGGGGGCATCGTGTTTGAAGTCTGAGCTTTCAAAAATAACCGCTGCTGTCCATTCTGATTTTAAGTTGACTGCGAATGCTTTGGGTTTTGGGGGAAGAAAATACTGCAGTTATGCTCCGTAAAATAGTAGACCAAATGTTTTCCATGCATGCTGATATTGACAGATTGCATTAAAACGTATTTAAACACTGCGTGAGTGACATGTTTGCCAAGTTTAGAAGGGGACTGCTGATAGTGGCATACGTTGCCCCTTCCAAAGAGCTTATGTTGAGATGCAAAGACTTATGATATGATGTTTTGTTACACTAGAGTAGACTAATTATAAGGTAATAGTCTCAATATATGTTTACAAATATATTGTAGGTAATTATGATCGAGATCAAGGAGTTATTACGTTATCATATCAATGTTTAAAAGATTGCATTCAACCGTTATAAGGATCTCTGCATTGATCATCTATTAGCATAGCTATAGTCTATGGTCGATGAGTGACCTAATTTCAAATGATGCATTGGTGAGAAAATGCACACCTAAATTGTGGCTGAAAGGAGTGTATCGGTCAATTCATAAAGAACAATTGGTTTTGATTAAACCAACACGCACCATCTTCAGCCCTCATGCGTGATAGAAGGGGCAAATGGACACTTGAACAAACGGTCGGATTACCTGAGGTTCTCAATCTAATCAAACAGGGGCCAGGCGGGATTTGTGACTGTTGTGAGTGGGATCAGAGGAAATGATAGAGGCCACAAGGAGATAGCGAGATGTCACTCATCCCCAGGCCCCAGACACGGCCGTTCTCTGTATTCAATTTCAAACGACGTTTAATACACGTCTTAAAAGGAGACATATAACCTAGAAAACGCGTTTGGAAATGATAGATAGGCTATACCGACAACTCAAAGAGCGACCGAAAGTACCCATAAACCCATGATATAAATGGTCTACTTATTTAAATGGTTGTAGAAATAAGAGAAGCTATTGAGCCACATTGAGGAGTCATGCAATACTGAATAAAAACAACAGGCTGCCATATTACATATTCCGGAGCATGATCTGGCATGCGTGCTGCTTTTTCTCCGAGACAGTTGTAGAAAATCGAAAATTATATTTAGGAGTCCGAAATAGCCTAAGCTTCATTGAAAGAAAAAGGATGCCTGGATGTGTCGAAAGACCACTTCAAACAAATCCATCTAGAATGGTGAGAGAGATTTAGTGAAAGTATGGGGAAGTTATTTAGCTATTAATAAAAAAAAAAATGTCCTAAGGCATCGAGAGTGACTCCATCTGCACTTTCTCGCAGCTATTTGGCTGGGTTGAAATTGAGGGAGACCCAAATGTTGGGTAGAGATAACACAATCATCACAGGCTTGGTCCTGTGCTGAGCATCAATGTATTCAACTCGGATTAACCTCCCCTTTTCCCCCTCGCTGCCTCTCCAAATTTCATTGGAATTTACATGGCGAGATTTTTAAGAAACATAGCCTATAAAAAACAAAAAACAACAATATTTGAATAGCAGAGGGGGTTGTTGCATCAGTCATAATAATCACAAATAATAATGATAGCCCAATAGACATAATAATGATAATGATAATGAAAGTAATAATGTAGGCTGGTTTCATATATATTCCTATAACTGTTATGTAATTCTAATAGTATGCTGATATTAAGATATTATGTACACGTCTACTTAAAACCTTTCGATTGGGTAGGCCTATCTGTGACGAATGCAGTTAATATTGATGGCGATTCTCCCTTAAACGTTTCAAGACCGAAATAATAATTTTATGCCATTCAATTCCACTGTTGGGGCAAGAAATATAGTGTATTTTAGAGGTTTATTAACAAATGTGCATGGGTAGGCTATAAACCCGTCGACCAGACGGAACTCTATTACACGGAATCCCGATAAACCAAGTGACATAATTCGTGGAACAAATCAAATTAGCCAAACCAGCAACAAATGACCATAATTTACTATTTAAAAGTCTTTGTTAAGCATGTTGCATCTCTTTAATGCATGGAATAATAAGATGCCCCATTCATCCGGTGAACTAGGGCCTAGTGCTTTTTAGGCCACATAGGACCTATACTAAAAATAAACATGGGGAGATGTCAAAATCACTCATTCCCCAAACGAGATTTAAGAGGCAACATAATTCTTCTGTAATTTATTTAAATCAGTTTTGTTAAGCCTGCTTCCCTGACATCAAACAATATTTATATACGTTCATTGAATAAGGGGTCATGGTTTACATGCTTTTGTACATCTTACAGGCAGCCCAACACCTTCACATTCCCCCAAGAGCATTTCTTAGAATGTATTTAGATGGTCGTTATTGAGCAAGAAACACCATGGGGGGTACTGCAGTAAATTAGTATACACTCATTAGATTAGGAAAATGATATTATGATGGCGACATATATTTTTTCCTTCCGCTGAGGCTATAGTCTACATCAACATCACAGCAGCTGATTGAACGCATTTTCAAAATGGACAGGGGGAAATCTTACATTGATGACACATTTTGTCCTGTCAATTCATAAGACATAAGACATATAGAGAAAGAACGATCTTAACGTAAGCCTCTTCATCACGTCGAATATTAATGTGCAATCATAACCCAATGCTCGGGTGACCCGCTAACCTGAGGCAGACCCTGGGGTTTTCATGAAGGGGATTTCGTGTTGTGTGTTTCAGACATTTTAAGAGAAGAGAGGAGGAAAAAAGTAGGTGAGGAAAAGTAGAAGCGGCTAGAGGAAATTGAGAGGCTTATAGTCTTTGATCCTTGGGTGCTTTTGCTTATCAGAAACATTTGTGGTGACACCACCACAATGGGAGTTCATCATATTACAGACTGCCAGTGCTGCTTTCAAGCCTGCCTGTCTATTAATTAAAGCACTTTTGCCATGTGGGACAGGGCCTATATGGGTGCACATGCTACCAGCAGCGAATACTTCTCAAATCTCTGGTGGGTTATTTAAAGGGACAATCTCCCCTTTTGGGCGACTTAGGAAAATTCCAAGGTCTTCTGTAGAATACATGGGGATTTTTTTCTCCTCATATAAAGGCAAGTACATAATCCTTTCCTGCTCAATAACTTTAAAGGAATTAACTCCCCCCTACCCAAACATTCACCAAATCTCAAGGTGTAGAACTTTCACGGAGTTATTCATTTTACTTTAAAGTAGGCTTAACTGTCCAGTGAAAATCTCACTTTTAAAAGTTCATATTCTGTTAACTCATACCCAAATAATGTTGTTGACTTGTCATATACTCGTATTTGTGGTCAAAGCATAAATTGGAGATAAAACACATGAAAAACCCCATCTCAAACTTGTATCTCAAACAGACCATTTAAAAAAATGCTTGCTATTTCCTCATGGAGAATGATGTCATCCTGCCTCATTGGCTGAGCTGGCCAATCAGTGGTCTACTGGCGTTCATATTTTTAATGACCAATATACATCCACACCATTCTATTGTTGGGGAATGCCAACACCATTTCAACACAGCAAAGCTGCTTTTTAACATACTTAATTACCATTTATTTGAAGGAAAAGTATTTTGCTCATATTCGAATTAATTATATGTCATATTTCATATAGATCTGGAAACACTGGACATTTACTTTAAATGTATGTATAATGTTACATTTAATTTCCATTTGTCATTGACAACAATTACATTGAAAAACATTTATAGTTGGTTGGGGTCAGGGATGTACTGGGCAGCTTGGTGGGGGACATAGCCCTGCAAGAGCTGATGAACAAATCGGACAAACGACAAGGGAAAACTCCTGCTGACACCAATAAAAATATTGGCCTCCGGGCTTCCTATGTGGTGTCACAAATAGTGTTTTTTATACCATGACTGGCCATCAGTCTATTGTTGTACGCTGCCCATAAAATTGGAAGGCCAAAGAACTATTGTTGACCCCAAATGAAGACCGCTCATCAGTTGATGAGGAAATGGGCTTATGTTTAGTCGTGCATGGTCGTTCATCAAATATACAGGCCTATTTGCCTTTTAACTATGAAACTTAGTTAATATAGCCTATATTAATATCTGATATCGAATGTTTAATTCAATTCAGATGTACCCTAGTCTGGTATTATGTCCAATTGAATAAACATGCTATTTAATGTATAATTATAACCGCATTATGATTGAAAATATTTAAATATATTTGACTAAACTGAAGCACAAATATTGTCACTATTGTAGTAAGAGAAATATAGCTTGGGCTACTTGTTGATTTTCCTTTTTTTCTTCATCACTTCCAAATGCATCAATGGCGTCTTTGAGAAAACAAATATATAAAGAGGGGCAACTAAACTGGGAAGCGGTTTTGAAAGAGAGAATAGCAGCCCACTTCTTTGCCATGGAGTGTTCAGTAGCCATTCCTTAATCCTGCTTTCATTTTGCCGACAAATGCCAAGAATCTTGTTTGGCGACCCAATGGGAGACTGATCAGTGAACAAAAGGGAAGCATTTCACAAAGCAGAAATGAGCAAAACGAGGTTCAGGGCAGTCAGAAGCCTTGGGCAACCATTAAGCTCCGTTTGCAAATGATAGCCAATCGGACAAAGGAAAACACAAAAATCTTAAGCTATACAAATATGGCTAAACAAATGGAATGACAATGTCACCAAATGTTTTGACGGTTAATTGATCCCTTGATGAGACGCATAGTGATTTTTGGAGATGTCTTATTGTGCAGGGTTCTCGAGGGTGTTTTGTCAAATTTGAAGTTGCCTACTTTACTGATGGGGTATTTTGGGGATTTATTAATAAAACATAAATCAGTAAAATATTGCACCAAACACATAAAGTAATCGAAAATGACATGACACCTAGGCCATTCATAATAGCCTACCGAATAACGCTTGATGGTGCAGAATGTGGCGGGGCTCGAAGGTGTGGTTCAATATCGAATCAGGATTTTGGACTGTGTACTTAATTTAGAAAATAGGTCTGGATCGTATCTTTGAGTAAAACATGTTAAACTAACATCGCCAGATTCTACTAATCTACATTTTTTTCGTCTGTTTCAAGTTGCACCAGTAAGACCAGGCATGTATCCTACAAAGAAAAGCAGACCAAATAACCACCTACAGTATAGCCTATGAGTTTTGACCACGCAATAAAGACCAGTGGTTTCCTTTTCGTTTGCCTGTCTGCTGTGTTAACTTGATATTTTGTGCATGACTGGTTTATTAGACACCGCATGTGTGGGGATTTGACAGCGGCTCCTGGGGTCTGGATACCTTCAGTTAAATCCAACTCATTTCGCTCTCTCATGTAATTCATCCGGGGAACCTAGGGAGACGGCCCACGGTAGGAGAGGTATCTTAAACCCTTTCATCTCAGCCTATAATAACTGGACCATAACAAGTTCTCAATGCTCAGGTTGAAACCATATCATCATACCATAAGATCATTGCAGCGCAAGGTTAATTAAGGTCGAGACTGCTGAGTTTACCTAACATAGCTGTTTAAGAACGTCCCATATAGCCTGCCCTTTTAAAGTAGCCTACAGTAGCCTATAATTTGATGAATGATAATAACGGTATATTTATTTAATAACCGTAGTATCATTTATAATAACATTATTATTAGTATTTAAAAAATCTGTAAAATATGCATTTCGCTGCACCTGCAATAACATCTTTAAAATAACATTTTATTATTATTATTATTATGTAAATCAGACCGTTATGAAAGAGGTTCATTACAGTGTTTGCCTAAAGGATCATAATACAAAGGTAATGCATATGATAGAATATTAATGATGTATTGATAATGAACGTTTTTTGGGAAATGGTATTTTGGGATGTCTACCTAGCTCGCTCTGTGCAAGTTAATATTTGTGAGTTTGCTGTGGCCCATTTCCAAGAACGTAGATCAAGTTCAAAGTGACAAACAGGATGGAATCAGGAATGTTAGTATGAAATGTTCAAATTGAAATGATCTCACACACCAAGGGAACCACGTTACTTTTGCCCAGGTGGACCTGTAAGGAATTGGAGACATAATGACATCTTAGTTTGTCGACACAGGCACAAGAAAGTAATTCTACAAGTGTATTTGTCTAGGAATCGACTCCCTAAAAGCAAACGCTGTTCAAAATGCACAAATCCATTCTAATTGGGTATGAAATGACCCTAAATATATAGAGATTAAGCAACCATTAAGCCCCTAAATTTTCTTCTAAAATAAACCTTCAAGCTGTTGAAAGGTTTGAAAGTGGATTAATGGTTCTATATAAGTCTTTGCATGAATGTCATTTGTGCCACTTATTTTACATGCCATCCATAAAATATATGTGAGAATATATTTAACCAACTAACATCAAATCATTTGTATTCACTTTAATTAAAATTATGTATTTTTACACCCTAACGTTATCATTGTACACTCAAAGCTACCATTCTGGAGAGATTGAGGTTATGCAATGTAGGCCCTAACTATCTTGCTAGGCCATGTTAAGTGTATGTTGTCTGCCCAATCATTAGTGTCTGTTTGCGTTATATACATGTACTTTCAGGAGAACACACATTAAAGTTAGAGACTCATTGTAGGTTTTATCCAGGTTGTATCTGTGTTATAGTTCATAACTCCCTCTGTTAGTGTCAGTGACCAAGGAGCTAAACGTCAACTGTTTGTGTTTTGCCTTTTAGAAGCCTCTTTGTAGCTAAACCAGCTTTTTTGGTTTGGCCTGAAATCCCCCTGATGTGTGTCTACCCACTCAGTCTATTGATATACAAGCAGTCACTTAAAAAGGGAAAGAAAGAAAAAAAAGTGAATGGGGATAGAGACCCGTCTGTTATTTTGTGTCTTTGGCCCCGCACCATTGGCTATTCAGGCGAGTTGATGAACTCCTCCAAAAGTTTATTAAGGGGAAGGAAACAATACAAACCAAAGGCTTCAAGCGAACAGGCTGACAGTTTATAAACTAGCTTCCATTGAGCCTCAAAGCCAGATGCATGAATACCTTTGAATGGGCTCCCTCAAACTGACACAATCGAGCTAGACAACAGCCATGTTGAAAATGGAGGGGTTTTACTCTTCGGTGCTGCTGCGGTGCCGATTGGTATTTCCATGCATTAATGTACATCTGCAGTGGGAAGGCTCCAATCTGGGGGTTGGTTGGTGTGGTCGAGTCAAAGCGTTGGTTTTTGCTGATCTTTTTGCTCGTGTTTGAAGTAAAGTCTTGTGTTCCGCACGCCCACTCTGGACAGCAGGTGTCACGACACTGAGAGAAATATGCTAATCGCAATGAAAAAGAGAGTGAGGGAGAGAGAAACGTTTTACTTATGCTCCCTCGCTTTTTCACGGTATGAACCGGAGCATTTCTCATCCACATGCAGGTTGAATGGGTGATAAGTGGCTTTTAGCGATGATGGTATTCCTTTCAGCCGAAACAACTTTGTTCTCAGTCCAAGCAGTAGTTCCTGCTTGCCAGATCAGTCAGTGAGTGTGTTGGTTCGCTTTGGGTTCAGTCGTTGAACATAATTGCAAAGAAACCATTTCTCTTGAAATGCTAAATTATGTTTACCAGCTAGAACCTTGCTGAGCAGTGACTGTAGAATCAACAACCTGAGGAAACACTGCTCTTACGAAATGCACCGACTAAAGTTTCGAAACCTTCTCCAACCCGGCCTAGAACCTAATTGGGGACTATGATTTGTGAGTGTATCCAGCCCAGACCCAATGCTCCCTAAGTGGGCACCACTCGGGTGAGGTGACCCTGGACAGCCTGGGGGGTGTCTGAATGCACTGTGGACACAGCCTATAGCAGCCATCCCTAGCAGGTGTCACAATTACCAACACAATCAGTCTCCATGGCCTGTGGTCATTGAGCGTCTGTTCAACCAAGCCGTGTAAGGCTGGCTGGATCTTGGGGGACAACACAAGGGGGTACATGTGGTGCAGGGACAAGACTAGGGCCTGATTACCCTATGAAACAGCTATTAGAGAGGATGACGTCTCAGCAAACAAAAGTGGAGAAGAAATATCAATACTTTGTTAGTTTTCCAAACAGCGCCCCCTCGGTTACACTCTGCTCTCGCACATTTCTCAATCACTTGTTGTTTATATTGGCTGTCAGTGTCAACTGTTGCTGTCATTGTGATGAATATATTGGCAGTGAATTGGAAGTTATCTTTGTGTACTCTGAAAATGTCTTTATTAGGCTACAGTCTGGCTTACTGGGCAACCCCCTGTCTGTTTGTTTTATGAAGAAATATTGCCATAGTCATGTGGAGAGCTGACAGTACTGTGTTGTTGGGTGTTGAACCCTGGGGACAGCCATATTGGTGGCTGGGTTTGAGTCAGTTTCTGTTCAAACTGATAATTTGTCTTTTTTAAGAGGCCTCTCACTACCACAAGAGTGCTCTCTTTAAATCCTTGGGATCACTCGCAAAAAGGGGTTATTTAAAAAAGATGAGTACTTCCTAGTGTGTTTTATAAGCAGTTTTTTAAGAGTGGACAAATGTTGCATTAAAAACAATTAGAGTATTACTTAATGTGATTGATATGTTTGGTGCCGTTCTCTAGTAATATAAACATAGTGTACTTAGTTTTGATGGTGTCAAACCCCTTTAAATACCCATATACGTGAAAAATATATTCTGTGTATATTATCTGGAATGTCAATATTTATTTTAAGATACTTGTGAGGACTTGCGTTAACATATTTCCCTCTTGTGCTGTTTTGTGTGATTCTACATCTCAGTGGAGGAGCGTGGGTTGATCAGATAGGAGTGCAAACAGGCGTCTCAAATTAAAAGCTTTTATTTGACCGTAAACCTGTCCCTTAAAACCTGCTGCTTGCTTATGGAGTAGATCACTTATTTTACTAGACAGTCATAAAAGGACGATGAAACTAAGGTAACCAACACCTGTCTGCATTCTAGGATATCCAAAGATTGCCACAACAGACTCTAACCAATAGGCATTTTACATTTTGCTTGTGGCTCATTTTAAGTGAAGGTGAACATTTTTACAGATGATTGTTTTAAGCCATAAGGCATAAGAGGCACTATGTAATGAATATACTCACAGGTAAATGGCATTGTTTGGCCTGAGGCAAAGTGGTGGGACAGTCAACCCATTTACATGGGACTATATTCATTACATCGAACTGACTCGTGTGCCTTATTGCAGTTTTAAAAAGTTTGCCAACATATTCAAATAACAATGAATTAAATATTTTCATTAAAAACGTTATTTTGATACAATTTTCATAAAATGACATTCTTCCACTAGAAGATATAATCCGGATTAACATCTGGTCGTTAGTTATTTTGGCCATTTTGCTACAGACGCTCTAGTCGTTAATTATTTTTGCATAGTTGCTTTGAAAAAGGATTGGTCGCCCATACTAAAAAACATTTTTGCTATACAGGCTGACCAAAGTTCTTGTCATTTGCTATCTAGCTAGTCTACTTCAGGTAACTCAGTCGCGTCAAACATTGCACCAGGAATGACAGTACACTAGCTGCATTTTTGTTTATTTTAGCTTTTTTTCTATTGGCATTTACATGGATAAAATAATAATGATGTTGATGTGAAATTTCACCTGGTCTCGTCTGGACAACGTTCGTTCTCTATGGTACAGGTGAGATCGCATTTCAAGAGTGAAACACTTTCCGAGGTCGGACAGGCAGACAGCGTGGCTTATATTAACTCCTGTTGTACCAAACTAAATGCTAGGCTAGAAGCAAGGGGAAATGTGCGAGTTGAGATAAATACAAGAGATGATTTGGACAGCAACGTGAACATGACGATATTCTTATGAGACGCAGTGATAATTCAGATGGAACTTCTAGCAGGCATAGGCGTGCCAGTGTCGGTGTCGGTGAATACAGCATGGCTTGGAGCGCTGCTCGTCTAACCAGCATCTAGGATCCAAACAACTATTTTTAATAATGTTCCTGAGAGCTCTGACTTCTTCACAAAATGGTTGACGCTAACATATTTAGTGGCAAAGCTTAATTCATTTGGCTGGGTTCACAGGTCTCTGTGGTACTGACTTATCCTGGTCTTGAGGCTACAGCCAGG
This sequence comes from Salvelinus fontinalis, assembly GCF_029448725.1. Taxonomy (NCBI): domain Eukaryota; kingdom Metazoa; phylum Chordata; class Actinopteri; order Salmoniformes; family Salmonidae; genus Salvelinus; species Salvelinus fontinalis. The sequence continues at coordinate 40,756,646 of NC_074695.1, forward strand.
TCATCCTCTGTCCATTAACACCCCACCTAACTCTTTCTCATCTTCACTTTGCTCCACCGTAACTGTCTGCAAGGCAGCAGTGAACTGAGATGAGGTTTTCTATAACCTAAGAAAATTGCTTCCTTGAAATATTTATTGGGCTCACTTTTATGGATTCAATTGATAAGTTCCTCCCATTTCCTGGCCTAATACAATGTTAACCATTTTATGAAGGACAAACAAATTTCAACCAATTTTATGATTCAGTATTACTTCACAATGTTCACCTATTTATATAAAAAAGTTGCTCTCAGCTGTTGTGTGTCCTTGATTAGTGAGTAGCTAGTCAAATGTCTACATTCCATTCTGTCCAAGAAGTATGTTTAAAATGAACAGCAATCCTTTTGGACAATGGGGTCATGACATATATAATTGAGTACACAGGCATTTGGCCAGTGTCACAGCACTGATTAGTAGTTAACACCATGGGCCAATAGTTTAAAAATCACCATTAGCCCACGCCACTTACGGCCATAAAATCTCCCATTTTCTGCTCCTTAGCAGCTTCACCTCAGAATCTCTGCCCTTGCTTTATTTATATGTGTTTCGCCCTCACACAAAGACAATAAACATGTTCCCAGAGTGTTGCAAATCAGAAATTTGCTCAGATTTTTTCCCCCACCGACTTGAATAGTGAATGCGGTGGCTAGTATGTGAACAACAGTAGGGCAGGCCAGCTGCAGGAGAGTGGTAGGGAGGGAGGGAGGGAGGGAGGGAGGGAGAGGGTGAGGCTGTTCTCCCCCAGCTTCAAACAGGGGGCTTGTCTTACAGTTTTAACTAATGGGCTTACTTATGCATCCACTGGCACTCTCCCTTCATGCTAATCCCCCCCCCCCCCCCACACACACCTAACACCAAATGATTCCCCCCTCCTAACACCAAACTCAATTTTTCCATCCAAAATCCACAATATGCTGTTGACATTTTAGAGAATTCATTATATCATGGTGTGTCTGCCAAAACTGAGTAGTTTTCTTTCTTACGATTCCCGCAAGTCATTATGTGTTCATTTTTATTCATCATTTATTTACACATTTTTCTGCGATTGAATTTGAGCCGCCTAAGTGATAGACAAGTTTCTCGTTCCTGTTTTAGACTTAATTCGACCAATGTTTCACCAAGTGGATATCAGATCTGCTTGAAAAGGACAGCTGCCACACTGTTGATTTTTCATCTTGGTTTTAAAAGGATGCACTCCCAACAGAAAGGCACCAGATCAAGCTCTCAGCTATCTCCCCCTCTCACATAAACACATGGGTTGCATTTCAAAGCACCTTTTAACTGTAATCTTTAAATAGACTCAACAAGTCGAAATCACTTATTTTGTTTGCAGGGGGAGAAAACCCTCTTCTATGATTATTAATCTGCTTTTATTCAAAATAAGATTATTCTTTGCTCTTATAAAACTTTTGGCATTTTCTTTTTAAGCCCCGAGCTGTCCACTAAGGGCTTGCATTTGTATATCTCTAATATAGCTTTGTCTTGAGTATTATATTTCCACCCCGTCATAATCTAACTCTGTGGTTATATTGACAGTCAGCATTTTGTTATTTATAAGGCCGTTTTCTATCAGTAAATGAGACATATGCATGCCACAGCTGGGGGAGAGAGAGCAGATAAAGACTTTGCATTTAATAACCGCTAGTTTGCTAAGACGTAATGCCTTGATAAGGCGAACATATTTGTGAGGGCTAGATTGAGTTCAATACCAGTTCTATACAGCATCTACTGAGAGGACAGAGCCGGGCTGCGCTGTGTCCTAGACTATACAGTGTTGTGTGTGTGTGTGTGTCTGTGTGTGTGTGTGTGTGTGTGTGTGTGTGTTTGTGTGTGTGTGTGTGTGTGTGATGATATCCATGATATAATGAATTCTCTGAAATGTTAACAGCATATTGTGGATTTTGGATGGAAAATCTTAGTTTGGTGTTAGGATGGGGGACTCCTTTGGTGTTAGGAGTGTGTGTGTGTGTGTGAATTTTAAGCTATGCATGAATATTCATTTGAAACTATTGAATTAGTCTACTTGGCAAAAATATAAAAAAACACAAACATTTTGAAAATACTGTTCTATTCAACAAAACCTTACAACCTATGCCACCATTCACTGTATGTTTTGATGTAACTATACATTTTTGTATTTTTTAAATAAATTATGGCCATTGTGTTGCAGTCACTGTGGGATGATGGCTTATTTATTGGATATTGAATGAGTTAGATGAATACAGCTTTGTAGGCTACTCTGTTTGGAGTGTCTGTGGTTTTTATTCATGGTCCTACTCTCTGCTTCAGTTTAGTTTAGCCTATTTTTTGGCCGCTTGGATTTGAGGGTGTTTGTTGGGGGATCAGATTCCGATGCCAATTGGCAGAGTTTGCCAGCTTCCCTTTTGTGGCTCTTTCATAATTTTATTACTTTCGCTTTGACCTCAATTAGCGAGGTCTTTATATCAGGAAATGAAAGAGCACCGTCGGGTACAGAGAGGGAGATCTGTTGAAAATGGACACCTGCTCTTCAAACGCCAAGCAGCCTTCCTAATTCTGGCAGGTCAAATTAGCACTCTTTCCAGTTTCTGTTGACAAAGTTAGCACAGCACTTCCTTTCAAAATGGGTGGTCATTGTTCACAGTTTCAATAGCAAATGAAAATGATTCAGTTGGAATGGGGCATTTTTCTTCAATGAAAGTGTGAGTGGTGACACAGCTGTACACGTCAGGATGACTGTACAGTATGTGTTAAATGTGAGGTTTAGATACAGAGATAAGATTTGTTGCAAATCGCAGTACTCCCATAAGTCTCTAGTACTATTATAATCAAATACTGTACATCTATTGAAGCCCTACATGTTGTCGTTAAATTACTAGCTCCCTCTTTTGTCTCCCATACTTTGTTTCAAATTAAATTAGCCATATAGAGATGCATCACACATTGGGCAACACATACATCTTCCAGGTGCCAAATTCCCACCCCCCCATCAATATACCAGGCCTACGTTCCTGCAACTCTCCTCCACCACCCTACCCCACCCGCCCTCCAACCCACTTGGTGCAGTCCATGCTCTTTCCCAACCTTTTAATGGTTTAATATGCAGTCAGCACTTAGGTGTGCTGTTCGGCTAAGGAGAGTCAATATGTCAGCGTTTATTGATGCCCCATGGAGCTCCGGTGGGTTGTCAGGCTCTCTTTTCAGGGCCAAGCGGCCCCCTGAGGTGCTGCCTCTATTGGGCCTGAAAGGACTGGGAGGCCCTGAGTCCCTCACACAGACGCGGCGGACACAATTTTTTTCTTTAAGGGGTCCGCTTCAGGAACATGACAAGACCCCTAAACGACCATCACTCATCATCTCTCCTCCGTTACTTTTTATTTTAATTTTAAAAAGAAAGAATAGGGGCCTAATTGTTTCTTGTGGAAGCAAGAGATTATGAAACCGTCCTCCGTCCTTTCCTTGTTCACTTACTTCATGCTATTTTCTTCTTCTTCTTCTTCTTAGTATTACCGCAACCATACAATGAAACAAATGGGAATCAAAAGAGAGAACTTTGAGAATTAACATTATTATTACATGCATGAATTTGATGCAATGACCATTAAGTTAATTTATTTGTCATAGCAAGTGAATCCTCCTGATCCCCCCTATCCATCTCTCTTGCATCCCATCCAATCCACTGTGGTGTTCTGTAGACAGTGAGTACAGTGAACTTAAGATCTCTTGCAGGGAATGGGGGAGGGGGGGGGCGCAGGTTTGGATAAATCTAGCCCCAAGGTCTGAGAGACTGTGGAGAAACAGATGCATGTCAGAGATAGCACAGCATAATGGCCTGTTTGTACAGTGTTTTTTTTCTCTCTCTCTTTAAACTGTCAGACAAAGAGAAGGGTTGCACAATGGCAACAAAATGCACACACGCATAAGGATAAACTTGTTCAGGAAATAGACACCGACAATACACAGTTATTCTTGAGGAAGTAATCAAATAAAATAAAAACTTTGTAGACAGTGACGCATGGCATGGAGTTATTCCGTTAGCGGAAACTGGTCAATGCTTGTGTAAAACTGAAAGCAGGCCTTGATTGTAAATATACTGGAACTAATATGATTTTCAGAATGACCCATAATGAGTGCATGCTGCTCTCTCCAGAGCTCTGTCGCTCTTTGTCCCTCTGTCTTGGTTGACGTCCGGGACAAACAAACTCATGTCAACAGTCAACAAACCATGGATGTTTCACCAATGTTTACATTTACTTTACATTAGACGTGTCTCTTGTGGGAACAAACATACGCACTTGATGTAAAGTCCATGAAAGTAATTACGGTGATAAATGCAGAGAAGTTTGTTTACAAGGTATTTACATAATGTTGACAACACGCTCATGATACACTGCTAATAATAGCCACACAAATGTCAATAATAGTAATAAAATTGTCTCAGTGACATTTGAGGGTGATTGAAACATATTATAAGTTGGCGTGTAGGGGAATACAATATGACGGCATGATATGCTGTGTGTAAAAAATGTGTTCTGTAGTATTACAACTAGGGCTGCCAAAGTTAACATTTTAATTGTGGTTCACTTTTGGAATGTTTCACACCGTCATTTTTTCTCTCGCATTTCCAGTCTGAGTTTCCGCATGGACCCTTTTGAGCGCGTCACACAAAGCGCTCAGTGCTGTCGGTCTCTACAGCTAGCAGCTTCTGTAGAGCTGTCTGCCTCTCTTGTGGTGCTGAAATCAACCACTATGCACTTAGCTTTGAGCAACAAAGTTGAAGGAAAACTTTGAACCATAAACACTTTCCCATGTGTTTCTTTAGATAACAGCAAAAAATGTATTTACACAGAAGTATACTAGGCAGTTATGCTAACGTTAGCTAGCTAGCTAACCAAACGAGAATGGCTGAATGCCTCAAAACTCAACACAATGATTATAATCAGAACAGAACTTCCATTCCATTAAGCTACTGTTTTGGTTGTAGTTCTTACTCAGGTCAAAAGATTAAAGCAAATGATCCCAATTCTAGTACGGTAGCAGCTTGTGACTATTTCATGTTGAACATTGATAAGAAGTAGCTTAGGCTAGATCTAATAACTGTATGATATTTTACATTAACTTTTATATCAGACCTGGCTGTTATTGTCTTAGAATACAGTAGAATATGTTATTATTGTCTTAGAATACAGTTAATTTTTCATTTTAATAATCAAAATATATTATCCCAACAAACCAATGGAATTCGTTTAAAATAAAAACATCTTTCATTAGGATCAAATTTGAAATGTTTTTTAAATTTTCAATTAATCGTAGTTACCTACAGAAAACCAATGGCATTGACTTAATTAACTTCTTTTTTTTTCGTTTGACAGCCCTATTGATAACTATGTATTATATTTAATAGTTAATTTACTTTACATGGGTAACTGTACGCTATCTTTCTAGACAATGTGTCAATGGCGTTTGCGTCACTGAGACTAAAAGAAAGACAGTCATGCTCTGTATCCCTTTGGACTTCACAAACCAGAAACTAAGTGATAGAACTGTTCATCTAGAAATACCGAAATACAGTATGGTCTGTGGTGAAGCAAAGCGCTAGCTGCCTCCTCACACTACTTCCTAACAGGCAGTATCTCCAATTGATTGCTCTTATCACAACAATATGATCCCATTGGGAAACACCAGCCTCCAATATAGCTAATTAACTGGCTTATTTAATTAGAGTCAAATGAGAGAATTTAGCTAATGTTCATTTTGATTCCTGTTTCAGATTGATTCCTCAATTAGAGGGAAGGTTGCAAATGTATTTTTTTGTGCAAACATATGGCATTGGAGGATGCCGTGGACCCTGGAGGGGTGTACACACTCCCAGATACTTAATTAGCCTCTAATTTGGTGATAAACGCAGAGCCTCCCTGACATTTTATCACTCTCCCCAGAACTTTCACATGGAATTACAGCTATCGTTATTTAATCATCCAAATGTCCCAGATCACTTCAACAATGGAGAACTGCCTTTAATTTTGACCCTAAGTGTTAATGAGATTTGTTTCTGTGTCTGTATGTGTGTATAACGAATGTAGAATGTGATATTTATGTGCTATACACTGCCTTCAGAATGTATTGACACCCCTTGACTTTTTCCACATTTTGTTGTGTTACAGCCTGAATTTAAAATGGATTAAAAAGAAATTGGGTGTCACTGGCCTACACATAATACTTCATAATGCCAAAGTGGAATTATGTTTTTCAACATTTTTACAAATTCATAAAAAATTACAAGCTGAAATGTCTTGAGTCAATATGCATTCAACCCCTTTGTTATGGCAAGTCTAAATAAGTACACATTTGTACAAAGTCACGCAAATAAGCTGCATGGACTCACTCTATGTTCAACAATAGTGTTTAACATGATTTTTGAATGACTACTTCTTCTCTGTACCCCACACATACAATTATTTGTATGGTCCCTAAGTCATACAGTGAATTTCAAACACAGATTCAACCACAAAGTCCAGGGAGGTTTTCCAATCCCTCTTAAAGAAGGGTATCTATTGGTAGATGGGTAAAAAAAATGTAAAAGCAGACATTAAATATTCCTTTGAGCATGGTGAAGTTATTAATTACACTTTGGATGGTGTATCAATACACCCAGTCACTACAAAGATACTGATGTCCTTCCGAACTCAGTTGCTGGAGAGGAAGGAAACCGCCCAGGGATTTCCAGGCTGGTTACTAGGAACACACGCTGATTTCAGAAGTTTGAAAAGGTCCTGAGGACGTCGATATATGCCATCCTCGGCGCTCACCAAAAACAATGGCCCTGCTCTGGGCTCAAAATCACATTGCTCAGAGCCAGAGAGTGCTGCAGACCACTGCACCATGGCAATTCATAATTGTCTAGCAAGCAGGGAGAGTACTTGAGGATACGAAATGGAAACAGTGCATTCTTTTTCTTTTAATTTAAAAGCAAATTATGCTTTCCCCAAACCACAGCCCTAACCTTAACCTCTTGAAATTAATACCTTAACTTAACCCTTTGAGTTGTTTCTGTTTTAACCCTGTAATCACGCAGAATGAACCCTGTAACCACGCGGAATTAATGGGCAAAAAAATCGACGTTCATCCAATTATGTCAAATCCCGAAGTGAAACTATGAGATCAGTTTGCGATTTCACCATGAGGCTAATGGTGACTCTAAAACAGTAACATATTTTAATGGCTGTGATAGGAGAAAACTGAGAATGGATCAACGACATTGTAGTTACTCTACAATACTAACCTAAATGACAGAGTGAAAAGAAGGAAGCCTGTAACGAATACAAATATTCCAAAACATGCATCCTGTTTGCAATAAGGCACTAAAAACTGCAAAAAATATTTTCAAGCATGGTGGTGGCTGCATCATGTTATGGGTATGCTTGTCATTGGCAAGGACTACACTCCTAGAAAAAATGTGTTATCTAGAACCTAAAAGGGTTCCCAAAGGATAACCCTTTGAAGAACCCTTTTTTGGTTCCAGGTAAAACCCTATTGGGTTTTTATTTAGAATCCTTTCCCAGAGGGTTCTACACGGAACCCAAAATAATTCTACCTGGAACTAAAAAGGGTTCTACCTGGAACCAAAAAAATAAACAATTTAGAATCTTTTCTAAGTGTAGGGAGTTTGTTTGGATAAAAATAAACAGAATAAAGCTTAACACAGGCAAAATCCTAGCGGGAAATCTGGTTCAGTCTGCTTTCCAACAGACACTGGGAGACAAATTCACCTTTCAGCAGGACACAAGCCCAAATATACACTGGAGTTGTTTACCAAGACGACATTGAATATTCCTGAGTGGCCTAGTTACAGTTTTCACTTAAATCGGCATGAACATCTATTACAAGACTTGAAAATGGCTGTCTAGCAATGATCAGCAACCAAGTTGACAGAGCTTGAAGAATTTGATAAAGAATAATGTGCAAATATTGTATAATCCAGGTGTGCAACGCTCTTAGACTTACCCAGAAAGAGTCACAGCTGTAATCGCTGCCAAAGGTGATTCTAAAATGTATTGACTCAGGGGTGTGAATACTTATGTAAATGAGTTATTTCTGTATTTAATTTTCCATAAATTTGCTAACATTTCTAAAAACATGTTTTCACGTTCTCATTATGGGTTATTGTGTATAGATGGGTGAGGGAAAAACCAAATTAATACATTTTGAATTCAGGCTGTAATACAACAAAATGTGGAATAAGTCAATGGGTATGAATACTTTCTGAAGGCATCGTATGTATCCCATTCAAAAGGCAAAATTGTCACCATTATAATCAGCCCTAGCACTTTCTGTAACCGACTGGCTCTTCGTAGTGAAACCAAAACACTGGGGCAGGCAGCATGTCTTTTATTTATGCCGTGGCACATTCGCCCGTTGTCCCCCTGTATTGGGGGTGGGGGGGATCTGCTCGTCTGCCTCGCCATGGTCCTATTTGCGTGATAAGAACCTAGCATGCCAATCATGGGATCTGGCGGAGACAAAGATGAGGTCCAGGTTGAGCCTCTCTATCGGCCAGCAGCGTCTGCTTCATTACCATAATCTCCCTTTCCATTATCGGCAGAGAGGCGCTGACCTTCCAGTTCCAGTGGGCTGCTGTCAAACTTTATTTAGTTTCATTCGGCGGTCGTTGTTCGCCACGGTCATGTGACACTGGGCGTACAGCGGCGTTAAGGTTGTTACCGTCAGATCAGAACACAGCGTGGAGATGTGGTGGTGGAACTCCTTACCAGCCACTTCGTTGCATGTTCAGATTCGTTGCCTCAGCTTCTGTTTAGTCAAACACACAATAACATAGAAAAATACATTTGAAAGACAGAGAGAGAGAGAGAGAAGTGGGGATCTTATGTGGTTTTAAGGTGATTCCAAACATGAAGAAGATCGGTCTCTGACATCGGGCCAAATCCTCTCACAGATAACCATGTGGGATGACAGAGAGAGAGAGAGGGAGAGGGGCAGAGGGGGACACAGAGAGAGAGGGACACAGAGAGAGGGGGGGAAGAGAGAGAGAGTGAGAAAAGGAGAGAGACAGGGAGGTAAATAGAGAGGGTGAGAGAGCGACATAGAGGGAGAGCGAGAGAGTAAACAAAGTGATGCAAAGAGAGGATGGATACTGTGCTATTCCGCCCCTCCCCCATCCTCCCTAAATCATGCAGAAGAGAACAAATAAATTCCATGCCATCTGTGGAACGAAAGGCTGCGGCCACCAGCCACCCGAGCACTCCAAGGTGCCTCTGGAAAATGATCTGCTGGCCCACTGCACCAGCCTAAAATGTTGTCATGGCGAGTTAACGGCAAATCGCTTTGCACCAACACCCCCAAAACCTCTCCCAAAACAACAACAAAGGGATATACGATGTATGTATAGATCTTTACTTGAAAATCTATGGGCCACTTAAAAAAAAAAAAAATCTTTATGTGAAGAGAAATTGGCACTCGGAATTGATTTAATTAATGCGGCCTCATGTCCTGCGGCCACATGTAATCTGTTGAGAATTGTCAAGCGTGAGCTTTGGGGGCTGTGTAGGGGGTGTGAGGATGGGGGAGACACAAAAAGACATCCACCGTGAGACTCCTCCAGTGGCCTGTAATGAGAGTCTCCATCTAATCCCATAATTCCTTGTTTAATTAAACCACCGAGCCTGCCCAGAGTCCAAACCAGGTTGATGAGCCCTTTATTTTTTGTGTGTTTGGTTATTTTTCTTGTGGCTCTTCACTTCACTTCACTTCATAGGAATAGAGTCAAATGAACAAACAAATGCATAGAATGAATGTGCATCCACCCACAGACTCCTATGACTAATCCCCAGAGTTGCTTGCATCACTCCTGTCCTATGTGTCTTGATGACAGTTGTATTCAGAGTAAGACTACTATATTTACAAGTGTCAAGTGTCATTACCGATGTATTTTGAAGCCTTTAAATGCATACCAGCGTTGTTTCTCTCGCAGTGTTGAAGTTTATTAGTGCTGTTGGCGTTAGAGCTGTAGGAGTTGCATGCCACACCCAGGTTCTGCACTCAATTGTCCCCCCAGGGCTTTCATCAGAACACTAGAAAGGAGCAGACAGGAGGCACAGGCTGACACATTATTACTATACAGCCCTGCTAACCCTCAAGTACCTCAACGCTTCTCATCATATCTGCCGCTCGAAAACCTCCCAGGTTTCACATGGTACACGCACGCGCACGCGCACGCGTACACACACACGCACACACACACACACACACACACACACACACACACACACACACACACACACACACACACACACACACACACACACACACACACACACACACACACACACACACAAATACATACACACAAATACACACGCACAAACAAATACATGCATACTCACCCACCCGTATGCCCATCCACCCACCCACATGCACACACAAACACACACATTCATCATCTGAGGATTCTGAATGAGTTTAGAATCAGTGACAGTGACTCAAATGTAGAATCACAGCTGTCATTCCGAGATCCGTATGGAAATATCACCCAGAATCACCCTGCCAGTTGGAGTCCACATTTGACTGTTGTCACTTCCTGTTATCAGAGAGGTCTGATTTAAGCGCCAGTCACAGTTCCTCCATAACCATCCTTTCTTGTAGCACAGGAATTGTGTTACATTTGATGATTTGAAATGCAATGTATCCACATGTGTGGTTGAGTTCTGTTTTTTTAAATTGGTAAATAAATCAAATGTTAAACATTATTCTGGGCAGCCACTGCCCTGCGTTGCTGAGGCCATGAAAGAGCAGAGAAAAGAGAAAGGAGTCTGTCATAAGGGAGAAGACATGTCTGTCAGACCCGGACCCGAACCAGACCCCGCCCAGACCCAGACCAAGACCCAGTCCTGGTAGGCTGGAAGGCTGTGGAGGCAAACAGGGTCAGAGGCACGGTACTAAAGCGTATCGGCGCTGAGAGGGACGCAAGGAGGAAGCAGGGACACTGACCTCCCTCATCTATCCTACTCTCCCCTCCCTCCCTCACTCCTCTCTCTCGTTCTCTCCATCCCCTCTCGCCACCACTGCAGAGCCAGCATTGCCACCAGTCAACTCCCCCCATAATCGCCTGGCCACTGATGCGGCAGCCTGGGACCTGCACCCCTCTCTTCCCCCTCCCCACTACCCCTCCTCCTCTATCTCCCCTCCTCCCCGGGCAGGCTCTGCTTCTCATCTCCCCTCTCCTATCCTATCCTCCTCTTTCCCCCCTCTCCTTCCTCCATCCCTAGCTCCATGCATATCTATGAGAGCAGCGAGAGGCGGCTGTGCAGCCATCCCTAATGTGGAATGGCTTAAATGCAGGGAGAAGCAATGGGGAGGATTAGGGCCCTGTGTCTGGAGAGCTGAGCCTCTTCAGGCGGCCGGGGGTGTGGAGGGCCATTTGGAGAAGGATCAGCTCCCATGCACACTCACTGCCCCCAAACACTGTCAATAAATATATATAGCCTTAAACACCCAGGGAAATGAGAAAGAGGGACCCTCGTCGACCCTCTCTGCTGTCCGCAATGGCTGGGCGACGGACAGACCTGACTGTCAATGTGTACTCAAGTGTACACTGTGTCCACTTCGAACATGAGTGTTTTTGATACAGTTAAAAAAATGCATTATTATTATTATGGTTTGATAGTAGCACAGTGTGTTGAGTAGTGTGTCGACATTCAATGTCCAACTGGCCAACCTGAATGAATGTGTTTGGTGAAATAGCCCACATTTCATTTCAAACAGCCTGTTCGTAACAAATATGTCACAAACAAGGGACTGTATGGAACCTCACCACTGTGAAGTCACATGTTGTCCCTGGTGTACATACATACGGTCACAGAGATCCTATTAAATGATGTACGTAATTCTATGCATACGGCATCACATTACCAGTAGCCACTTGCTCTATTTGCACCCCGATTTACACATTTCATTAGAAACAATGGCGTCGCATCTTCGCAGTTTATCCTTTGCATGCTCTACCGCAGCACAACGCCGGCCACGAACCGTAATTAAAACCGATGGCTGTACTTACCCGATAATCTGTCACTGTGGTTATTTTAAAACACCAGCATGGTATATTGTATATTGTGTGGCACTGATTTCATTCAATCCCCGCCACACAATAATATATTGGCAATATTTACACACTGCCAGTTTGTTGTCACGTTGCGCCCCAGGCCATGGTGGAAGAATAGTGCTACACGGATCGCCAAGGTGGTCTGGAGAGATTAGCGCCCCCCTCCAATCTGAGCTACCCGCCCCAGGGCATTCTGTGTACTGATGCCGGATTGTGTTGACAGAAAAGGCTCTCATATAAATAACCACACAGTGAAGAAAATACAGTCGTATTCCCTTTAGAGGAGCCATGTCACTGGAGGACACAGCCACCCTCCCCGTGTATCAACCACTGCCTCCCTCGGTGAACAACATCTCTCCATGGTTGTTACTAACACGTCTTTCTTGCACTCAAACCCACGCTTGTCTTTTTAACCGCTAGCCCTGGTTTTGCAGATAGCGGCTGGTTTAAAGAAGGTTTTACTTGGAAGGACTGTGATATGTGGTTGTTTTACCCACTTAAGTTGAATGCATCGACATTGCTCTGGATAAGAGAGTCGGCTAAATGACTGAAATGTCAACTTGAAACTGTAGGAAACTGCTATTTTAAGGAATGTTTTAATTGTCTTTTGAAGGTTTTACGATAGGTTTTACGATAGGTCTTTTGAAGGTTTTGTGATAGGTGGTTGTTTTACATACCTGAACGCACTGATTGCAAGTCAGTCTGGATAAGCCTGTCTCCTAAATGACCTAAATGTCAATTTGAATGTAATATTTCGGTAGACATATATATATATATATATATAGTACTTGAAATTCATATATGGTGATTCTCAAACTATGTACATTTGAATACATTTTCGCCATCGTAAGTTGTCGTAATGCTTTCACAACCTTGATATGCCACCTGCTATAATGGTTAATTGGAGGTTTGCTTCGTTGTATTACATGGGATGTGCAATGATGTAAACAGGGCATTGTATACTATGACACGACAAAGGTAATTTGGACATTTGATTGCTATGACCAGTCATGCATGTCAACAATCTGCATCATCATAGTCAAGAACCAAGAATATACAGCCGAATAAAGAAATCACACAGTCAAATGCATTTTCAATGGAGTGGTACTGCCATAAATGTGTTATAAGCAACGTAAAAATAATATCGACTGCTTCAACAGTATGGTATGGTGTCCATCAGTCGACTGAATTACAAAAGAAGACCAACTGTCTGTCTCTGTCCCCGATGCAGGTAGCCGTATGGACGAAGGCTCAGATGTGGAGTCGGAGCCGGACCTTCCCCTGAAGAGGAAACAGAGGCGCAGTCGCACCACTTTCACGGCCGAACAGCTGGAGGAGCTGGAAAAGGCCTTTGAGAGGACACACTATCCCGACATCTACACCAGAGAAGAGCTGGCCCAGAGGACCAAGCTCACAGAGGCCCGTGTACAGGTAGGACATGCTGTAGATGCATGCACGCACACCAACACGTCCGGGTAGTGTGTCCTCTCAAAAGCCTTCTCCAGCTCCTCCAGTTGCTCACGAAGCACGCATGCGCACGCACGCACGCACGCACGCACACACACACACACACACACACACACACACACACACAAACACAGTCTTGTACAGCTAACCTTGTGGGGACACACAATTCAGTCCCATTCAAAATCCTATTTTCCCTACCCCTAACCCTAAACCTAACCCTAACCCGTACTCTTACAATAACCTTAACTCTAACCCTAACCTTAACCCAAAAACCTAACACCTTAACCCTAACCCTAGCTCATAACCCTAAACCTATTTCTAACACTCATTCTAACCTTAATCCTAAAACCCCTAAAAATAGCATTTGAACTTGCGGGGACTAACAAAATGTCCCCAGTTGGTCAAATTTTTGTTTGTTTACTATTCTTGTACTATTCACAAGAATAGTTAAACATCCACGTCCACACACGCAAACACACACACACACACACACACACACACACACACACACACACACACACACACACACACACACACACACACACACACACACACACACACACACACACACACACACACACACACACACACACACACACACATTCAACACACCTCTATACTAGTACTAATCACAAGCTCAGAAGTCCCACATGTGGTACTTTCTTGTCTGAGATTCTATGGGTCAAGAAGAACAGAAGTGCGTGTCAGAGCCAGCACCTACTCCTCAACACTTGAGAAAGAGAGAGCACAGCGGGGATGACGATATCCTATAGGATTAGTCCTCTCTGTAGGGAGTGAGTATGGTTTTCAGTGTGAGAGTCAGCCATAATGGGAGATGTCTGAGAGCACAACACAATGTCATCAGATCTACTGTAATGCAGGGGTATGGAATGCAAAATAGCTGTGCTTGTGCCAATTTTGGGGGGAATGTTTCATCATTGTGGCCTTCCTTCCAAATTCTTTAATTGGGTTGGGGGGGGGGGGGGGGGTGTAACATTAATAGAACATTTATTCAATTTCAATTTGGGAGACAGTTTGCTTTTCACATGTCTTGGAACTTAAACTCACAATGTAGCTAATTTGATATTACTGTATGACTAGCCTGTGGAGTGGGCCTATGCACCATGCTAAATGCTGAATGTTTATGGAGGGTTTTAGTAGTCAATGGTGTTGTTATAGTGTTTGTTGGCTTTCTTTGGCACCCAGTTGTTGTTGATGATTGTTATTGCTGGATTTTTTTGGCACAGACAATTTTTTTGTAGTTTTTTTTTGGGGGGGGGGGCTGCTTCCCGTGGATATCCACAACGGCAGCTATGCCCTTCTCAGTAGAGGGGGGATTCTCAGCCAGGATTGCCACCGCTTTTGGCATTTTCTGGCACCATTCTCGTTCTTCTCGCACGTCCACATATTTTCAAGCCTATTGTTTTCGCACACCATTTCGTATTTATCAAATGCGTCCAATTTTTTTATTCCGACATACGTAAAGGGTCTCGTAAGACTTCAGCTGTTCCAAGCCGGCCAGAGAGCAGTTCTTTCTTCGCACTTAAGTAAAGTTTTGACACCTCCTCTGTTCTCTGTAAGTTCCTTTTTCCTTCTCTAAGTAACACTGAAGGGAAAATACAGTGGAGTTATAGCAACAGCTGTTGGATCCGAGTGAGGAGGGGGCTTGGGGAAGACAAGTTGGGGTTGCATTCCTGATGGATTTCTCACTCCTTATACTCTTGGCTGGGATCGTTTCTTCCCACCACTTTCAAGCCCACCGCTCCTTGTAAAATTCACTGCATATTAGAGAGGATCTCTCACCCTCTCTCGGGAGCCCCTAGTCCACCACCAGAAACATGAATCAATCAAGGGCTTGTTTTAAGAAAAAAAAGAAGAAGAAGAAGAGGAAAAAGAATGGACCAGGAGTGTCTTTCCTTTAGCCGTCAGTCCTGTCCTCACTCTCTTCTCACCCCTCCCTGCAGCCAGTGTTTCACTTCAGGACCTCCAGTCTACTGCGACACGACAAGATAGTCTTTGTCTCTGACCATCCAATACGAACAATCGTAAACAACGCATGTTTTTAGACACCTCATTCCCATTGGACATGGTAGCACACCTCTGTACTGCAGTTGGATATAAGCAGTGTTGGGTAGGTTACTTTCTAAATGTAATATGTTACAGTTACTAGTTACCTGTCCAAAATGTTTATTAGTAATGTAACTTCTGGATTACCCAAACTCAGTAACTATTCTGATTACTTTCAGTTACTTTTGGATTACTTTCCCCTTAAGAGGCATTAGAAGAAAACAAAATGGATCCATCAAACGCATTTGGTGTGTCATCATAGTGGTCTCTGACTTGTGGTCAGACTCGCTCAGGTGGAACATACTTAAACTTGCCCCTTTTTTCGATGCTAAATTGAATGTCATTGAGAAAACATCCCATGCATACCCCACAAGACATGCCACAAGAGGTCTCTTCACAGTCCCCAAGTCCAAAACGAATTCACGGCAACGCACAGTATTATACAGAGCCATGATCGCATGGAACTCACATCTTCAATTACTCAAGCAGAATGAAAAATGACATTAAAAAAATGGATAAAACAACATCTCATGGCACAATGGGGACTGAAATGACACACACAAACCCACGCACACACATACAAACTATATCACACTCTAACGCACACAATCTACACATACGTTATTAGTTAAATTAGTTATATTGTTTGTATATCGTTGTATTTAAAATTTGTGTGACTGTCCTTGTCTATCAGTATCAGTGTCAGTGTTAGGAAAAAGTACCCAATTGTCCTACTTGGAGTAAAAGCAAAGATACCTTAATAGAAAATGACTGTCACCCAGGAAAATACTACTTGAGTAAAAGTCTAAAAGTATTTTGTTTTAAATCTACTTTATTAGCAAAAGTAAATGTAATTGCTAAAATATACTTACATATCAAAAGTAAAAGTAAACGTATAAATCATTTCAAATTCCTTATATTAAGCAAACCAGACAACACCATTTTAATTATTTTATTTTATTTACGGGCAGCCAGGGGCACACTTCAACATTCAGACATCATTTACAAACGAAACGTGTGTTTAGTGAGTCTGCCAGATCAGGGGCAGTAGGGATGACCAGGGATGTTCTCTTGATAATTGCATGAGTTGGACCATTTTCCTGTCCTTCTAAGCATTCAAAATGTAACAAGTACATTTGGGTGTCAGGGAAAAGGAATGGAGTAAAAAGTACATTATTTTCATTAGGAATGTAGTGAAGTAAAAGTAAAATTTGTCAAAAATATAAATAGTAAAGTACAGAACTCCCAAAAAACGACTTAAGTAGTACTTTAAATTATTTTTACTCAAGTACTTTACACCACTGATTAGTGTTTTGTTACTTGTCGTGCTGCTTCGACAAAGCTAATGGCAATCCGAATAAACCAATAAGCACCACAAGATTTTTCCCACCATTTGTGGCTGAAATGACAAATAGACTGTAGCCTATATGAAATGTTGGAGTATTTAGCTCAACATGTGATCCACTTCAGCTGTTTTACTCGTTTTATTTTTCTGCACTACTTGTTAATTGTTGTTTGTGACTGTGTTTGAGCTGCTATTGACAGACCGACCTCCCTGTTAAAACTATTCAAGAGATTAAAACACAATAGTCTGGAGATAGTCTGGTGAACTTGGGTAAACCTTTGTTGGTAGTCTGCAACAAGAGATCTTGTAACTCTTCTTGCACTGAACATTTCCACATTCAATCCATTTAAAATAGTAGTGCAACCACACTTTTACATGTCTTTAAAATTGTGTTGGAGACAAAACTGGAAACCATCTATAACTGACAGACAGAATGCAGTTTCGGCCTGGGTTAATCACTGATCAAAATTCAAAAGGATCCGCTGATCTGTCATCTCTGGTCTATCATCATCAATGCATCCACTCTTATTTATAGAGTTTATCTTGTGATCCCGACAAAACAACTTTGATTATGACGTGATCCTCTCTGGACTTCCGTACTGAACAGCATTTGGTGTCCATATTTTTCCTGTCTCAAAAGCAAACATCATTGGGACAGTGGGATTGGTCAGCCACGGATCATGTGATGTGGTTGTTGTTGGCAGTCCATATCAGAGGCTCTGTTTAGCTTTTAGCCATGTTAGTAGGTCAGCTCAATGTCCCATTCTCTTAGGACAACCCCCACGGGGGAATTAGGCCATTATACATATTTATAGCTCACTGACTGATTCAAGTAAAACATGACTAAAAGGGACATTTTTCTTTTTTTTGTCAATAATGCGGCTAAATTATGTCATGTGAAAGCCTGAGGTATCTGAATTGTGGCAGTAATTTCGTTAGGCAACTTTCCTTATAATCTAATTCTGGGAGGCTTTGAAAAAAGCTCGAAAAGGTCAGTCCAAATTACATTTTTGAAAAGGTCACTGAAAAAAATGTCCAGGACATGAAAATAACATAAAAAAGATGGTGTGCTTGTGTAATGCTCACACCAGTTATTGTGGACAAATGTAGTTTACAGTTTGGCCAATGGACAAAGTAATTCCAACAGATTGACAAATTGTTCCTTTGTCAGATGTCTTATTGCGAGGATGGATGGATGGATGGATGGATGGATGGGTGGGTTAATGGATGGATGGGAGGCTGGGTGGATGGATGGATGGATGAGGGTGAGACACAAATGTCATATTTCTAAGTCATGTCCACATTGACCTAAAGTCAATTATTGGTATACCCAGGACAAAGTCTTCCACGTTTCTGTACTCTTTTCCATCACCCTTGAATATACAACTGACCATCCAAGAGGCATCAGTCAACTACTGACTGGACCCCAAGTTAAAACACATCTCTGCCAAATATAACAGCATACTCCCCTTCCAGGGTGGGTTCTCTACGGTAACAAAGGGCTTTCAGTCCTCCATCCACAACAGACTGAAGAAGAAGGTCCCACCTGAGTTAGTACTTTACTGTATGTCTTAGAAACTAATTGGATGTACAAATTGGGATCCCACTTCTGACACCAAATGTGCCAATTAGAATTAGTGCTCATTCAAAGTAAAGCGGTTCATGGGAGACGATTAACGGGACCAGAAGCTGAGCTCCATTGACTCCCAGTCATGACTCGGTGCGTGTTAAAAATGGCTCCTTTCAGGGCACCACTGAGAGGGGCTGTTATGAAGGAATCAGACACCTGGTGCTTCTGGGGTAACTGTTTTTACACTAGCCCTCGACAGTGCCAGAGACCGGGCAGACAGGGGCCTAGGGGGCCTAGAGTCAGGTACCCGGGGAGCCAAAGGAGAGGGTAGACAAAGGTGGCCTGAGCCTCTTAGCTTGTGCAGCACACCATGGCCTGGTTGTTGACCTGGCTGGTGCAGCTGTTGCCTGCCTGCCTGCCATGACCAAACACTCATGTTGAGAGGTAACTAACTAATATAGCTCCTTAGAGCTGACCAAACACTCATGTTGAGAGGTAACTAACTACTGTAGCTCCTTAGAGCTGACCAAACCCTCATGTTGAGAGGTAACTAACTACTGTAGCTCCTTAGAGCTGACCAAACACTCATGTTGAGAGGTAACTAACTAACTAATGTAGCTCCTTAGAGCTGACCAAACACTCATGTTGAGAGGTAACTAACTAACTAATGTAGCTCCTTAGAGCTGACCAAACACTCATGTTGAGAGGTAACTAACTAACTACTGTAGCTCATTAGAGCTGACCAAACACTCATGTTGAGAGGTAACTAATTAACTAACTACTGTAGCTCCTTAGAGCTGACCAAACACTCATGTTGAGAGGTAACTAACTACTGTAGCTCCTTAGAGCTGACCAAACCCTCATGTTGAGAGGAAACTAACTACTGTAGCTCCTTAGAGCTGACCAAACACTCACGTTGAGAGGTAACTAACTACTGTAGCTCCTTAGAGCTGACCAAACACTCATGTTGAGAGGTAACTAACTACTGTAGCTCCTTAGAGCTGACCAAACACTCATGTTGAGAGGTAACTAACTACTGTAGCTCCTTAGAGCTGACCAAACACTCATGTTGAGAGGTAACTAACTACTGTAGCTCCTTAGAGCTGACCAAACACTCATGTTGAGAGGTAACTAACTAACTACTGTAGCTCCTTAGAGCTGACCAAACCCTCATGTTGAGAGGTAACTAACTAATGTAGCTCCTTAGAGCTGACCAAACACTCATGTTGAGAGGTAACTAACTAACTACTGTAGCTCCTTAGAGCTGACCAAACCCTCATGTTGAGAGGTAACTAACTAACTACTGTAGCTCCTTAGAGCTGACCAAACCCTCATGTTGAGAGGTAACTAACTAACTACTGTAGCTCCTTAGAGCTGACCAAACACTCATGTTGAGAGGTAACTAACTAACTACTGTAGCTCCTTAGAGCTGACCAAACACTCATGTTGAGAGGTAACTAACTACTGTAGCTCCTTAGAGCTGACCAAACCCTCATGTTGAGAGGAAACTAACTACTGTAGCTCCTTAGAGCTGACCAAACACTCATGTTGAGAGGTAACTAACTACTGTAGCTCCTTAGAGCTGACCAAACACTCATGTTGAGAGGTAACTAACTACTGTAGCTCCTTAGAGCTGACCAAACACTCATGTTGAGAGGTAACTAACTACTGTAGCTCCTTAGAGCTGACCAAACACTCATGTTGAGAGGTAACTAACTACTGTAGCTCCTTAGAGCTGACCAAACACTCATGTTGAGAGGTAACTAACTAACTACTGTAGCTCCTTAGAGCTGACCAAACCCTCATGTTGAGAGGTAACTAACTAATGTAGCTCCTTAGAGCTGACCAAACACTCATGTTGAGAGGTAACTAACTAACTACTGTAGCTCCTTAGAGCTGACCAAACCCTCATGTTGAGAGGTAACTAACTAACTACTGTAGCTCCTTAGAGCTGACCAAACCCTCATGTTGAGAGGTAACTAACTACTGTAGCTCCTTAGAGCTGACAAGACCCTCATGTTGAGAGGTAACTAACTAATGTAGCTCCTTAGAGCTGACCAAACCCTCATGTTGAGAGGTAACTAACTAACTACTGTAGCTCCTTGGAGCTGACCAAAAACTCATGTTGAGAGATAACTAACTAATGTAGCTCCTTAGAGCTGACCAAACACTCATGTTGAGAGGTAACTAACTACTGTAGCTCCTTAGAGCTGACCAAATCCTCATGTTGAGAGGTAACTAACTACTGTAGCTCCTTAGAGCTGACCAAACACTCATGTTGAGAGGTAACTAACTAACTAATGTAGCTCCTTAGAGCTGACCAAACACTCATGTTGAGAGGTAACTAACTAACTAATGTAGCTCCTTAGAGCTGACCAAACACTCATGTTGAGAGGTAACTAACTAACTACTGTAGCTCCTTAGAGCTGACCAAACACTCATGTTGAGAGGTAACTAACTAACTACTGTAGCTCCTTAGAGCTGACCAAACACTCATGTTGAGAGGTAACTAACTACTAATGTAGCTCATTAGAGCTGACCAAACCCTCATGTTGAGAGGTAACTAACTAATGTAGCTCATTAGAGCTGACCAAACCCTCATGTTAAGAGGTAACTAACTAATGTAGCTCCTTAGAGCTGACAAGACCCTCATGTTGAGAGGTAACTAACTAATGTAGCTCCTTAGAGCTGACCAAACACTCATGTTGAGAGGTAACTAACTAATGTAGCTCCTTAGAGCTGACCAAACCCTCATGTTGAGAGGTAACTAACTAACTACTGTAGCTCCTTAGAGCTGACCAAACCCTCATGTTGAGAGGTAACTAACTAATGTAGCTCATTAGAGCTGACCAAACCCTCATGTTAAGAGGTAACTAACTAATGTAGCTCCTTAGAGCTGACAAGACCCTCATGTTGAGAGGTAACTAACTAATGTAGCTCCTTAGAGCTGACCAAACCCTCATGTTGAGAGGTAACTAACTACTGTAGCTCCTTAGAGCTGACCAAACACTCATGTTGAGAGGTAACTAACTAACTACTGTAGCTCCTTGGAGCTGACCAAACACTCATGTTGAGAGGTAACTAACTAATATAGCTCCTTAGAGCTGACCAAACACTCATGTTGAGAGGTAACTAACTACTGTAGCTCCTTAGAGCTGACCAAACCCTCATGTTGAGAGGTAACTAACTACTGTAGCTCCTTAGAGCTGACCAAACACTCATGTTGAGAGGTAACTAACTAACTAATGTAGCTCCTTAGAGCTGACCAAACCCTCATGTTGAGAGGTAACTAACTAACTACTGTAGCTCCTTAGAGCTGACCAAACCCTCATGTTGAGAGGTAACTAACTACTGTAGGTCCTTAGAGCTGACAAGACCCTCATGTTGAGAGGTAACTAACTAACTACTGTAGCTCCTTAGAGCTGACCAAACACTCATGTTGAGAGGTAACTAACTAACTACTGTAGCTCCTTAGAGCTGACAAAACCCTCATGTTGAGAGGTAACTAACTAACTACTGTAGCTCCTTAGAGCTGACAAGACCCTCATGTTGAGAGGTAACTAACTACTGTAGCTCCTTAGAGCTGACCAAACACTCATGTTGAGGAGTAACAGGTCTGGCCTGTCTCAACAATTATTTATTTATTGGAATTAAAAGGTTCTATCTGAAAAAATAAAAAAATAAAAAAGGTTCTATCTGAAAAAATAGGATTCTGAAATGATTAGCTTTATAGTTCTGAACCGTCATTGGTTTGAATGGTGTGAGCAATTTTGAACTTGCTTTTTAACTTAACAACGTGAATCAGGGTGTTTAGGACAAGGTTGTGTTAATAACTCCGTTTTGAGAAAAATGCAGACAGAACCATTATAATCCCAAATTCTCGATTTCTAGGAATAGTTCCTAGAGGAGATTTCAACCAACACACACTAGAGGGTGCTATTGCTATACTGTTGTGATTCAGAAACTAATGTTTTGTAAACCGTGTTGAATGTTTTAAACTGGTGCTGTTTTCTTATCAAATACAGTAAGCCAACTTTTATTAAAAGTGTATTCATTAATTCAAAATTATCTGGCTTGTAGTGATTGTCAGTGTTTAGTGTTCAGGGATAACACTGTTTGTGGATGGAATTTATATGTTTAAATGAATGATTAGAATATTCCACCCCGAAACTATATAATTGTATGTAATTGATTAGAATCATCAGTGAAATACATTAGAACCATCAAATTATTATTAGCGATGTGTTTAGTCTTAGTCAGTAAAATGATAATAAATGATGTGTGTAATTTTAGTCAGTAAAATGATAATAAATGATTTGTGTAGTTTTACTCAGAATTAGGGCAAAACAATATATCTGTACGATATGTCTCTAAAGAATCTTAAACACTGTCTGAGCAAGATTCAGTGCCGATCTTGGCTAGGGGCCACTGAGAGACTGGGGAAAGGACAGGGAGTGCTTCTCACGGTCCCTAATGTTTGTCGGCTGGGTAGTGGGACAGTGTGTGCGTAGGATACCTAATGTTTGTCGGCTGGGTAGTGGGACAGTGTGTGGGTAGGATACCTAATGTTTGTCGGCTGGGTAGTGGGACAGTGTGTGGGTAGGATACCTAATGTTTGTCGGCTGGGTAGTGAGACAGTGTGTGGGTAGGATACCTACTGTTTGTCGGCTGGGTAGTGGGACAGTGTGTGGGTAGGATACCTAATGTTTGTCGGCTGGGTAGTGGGACAGTGTGTGGGTAGGATACCTAATGTTTGTCGGCTGGGTAGTGGGACAGTGTGTGGGTAGGATACCTACTGTTTGTCGGCTGGGTAGTGGGACAGTGTGTGGGTAGGATACCTAATCTTTGTCGGCTGGGTAGTGGGACAGTGTGTGCGTAGGATACCTAATGTTTGTCGGCTGGGTAGTGGGACAGTGTGTGGGTAGGATACCTAATGTTTGTCGGCTGGGTAGTGGGACAGTGTGTGGGTAGGATACCTAATGTTTGTCGGCTGGGTAGTGAGACAGTGTGTGGGTAGGATACCTACTGTTTGTCGGCTGGGTAGTGGGACAGTGTGTGGGTAGGATACCTAATGTTTGTCGGCTGGGTAGTGGGACAGTGTGTGGGTAGGATACCTAATGTTTGTCGGCTGGGTAGTGGGACAGTGTGTGGGTAGGATACCTACTGTTTGTCGGCTGGGTAGTGGGACAGTGTGTGGGTAGGATACCTAATCTTTGTCGGCTGGGTAGTGGGACAGTGTGTGGGTAGGATACCTAATCTTTGTCGGCTGGGTAGTGGGACAGTGTGTGGGTAGGATACCTAATGTTTGTCGGCTGGGTAGTGGGACAGTGTGTGGGTAGGATACCTAATGTTTGTCGGCTGGGTAGTGGGACAGTGTGTGGGTAGGATACCTAATGTTTGTCGGCTGGGTAGTGGGACAGTGTGTGGGTAGGATACCTAATGTTTGTCGGCTGGGTAGTGGGACAGTGTGTGGGTAGGATACCTAATGTTTGTCAGCTGGGTAGTGGGACAGTGTGTGGGTAGGATACCTAATGTTTGTCGGCTGGGTAGTGGGACAGTGTGTGGGTAGGATACCTAATGTTTGTCGGCTGGGTAGTGGGACAGTGTGTGGGTAGGATACCTAATCTTTGTCGGCTGGGTAGTGGGACAGTGTGTGGGTAGGATACCTAATCTTTGTCGGCTGGGTAGTGGGACAGTGTGTGGGTAGGATACCTAATCTTTGTCGGCTGGGTAGTGGGACAGTGTGTGGGTAGGATACCTAATGTTTGTCGGCTGGGTAGTGGGACAGTGTGTGGGTAGGATACCTAATGTTTGTCGGCTGGGTAGTGGGACAGTGTGTGGGTAGGATGCCTAATGTTTGTCGGCTGGGTAGTGGGACAGTGTGTGCGTAGGATACCTAATGTTTGTGTGCAAGAGTATGTGCGTAAGGAGCTAGTATAAAATTAATGGTTTTGTACAACTAACTAGCGCGCCCGTGAATAAACATTTTGACTATCACAGCTGGGGCCTCCTCCGTCTGTTTCATTTCAACCAGTATCTTACAGATTCTGGGTCGCAGACTGAGTCGTTAATTGAATTGGGTTTATGAACACTGAGAACATAATTCTCGTAACAGTGTTTCACATACAATATCTCATAAATGCTGATTCATAGTAAGTAGCCTATGTAATAAAGTATAGCCTTCCTGATTCATAATGATGACTCAGCTATTTCTCCGTCTCTCTCTCTCTCTCTCTCTCTCTCTCTCTCTCTCTGTGTGTGTGTGTGTGTGTGTGTGTGTGTGTGTGTGTGTGTGTGTGTGTGTGTGTGTGTGTGTGTGTGTGTGTGTGTGTGTGTGTGTGTGTGTGTGTGTGTGTGTGTGTGTGTGTGTGTGTGTGTGTGTGTGTGTGTGTGTGTGTGGAGGATAATCAATACTTAGCCGCATGCCAGAGCAGCAGGGTCCTTCCTCTCCTCCCTCCATACTTAACCCCTCTCCCCTTCAAGTCACTTGACACAACCCACATTTTGGAATTCAGAAATCCTTCTCCAAATTCTGATTCTAATTTTAGATCATACAGTACATTCTACTAAATAGATTCTACGCCCCTAGACATCCCGGAGCAGGCTGTGGGACACATTTTTCTCACTGTGGGGTGTAATTCCAGAGACGACAAATGGTCTATTTGTGTAGAAATCATTCCTGGATGGGGTGAGACGCCTCAGTGGTATGCACAGTGTTGGAGAATGGAGGAGGAGGAATGCCAGCTAGCTCGCTTTGTCTTTCTCCCTCCTCTTTCCCCTGTTTCTTCCTCCTTTCTTTCCCGCGCTGTCCTCCTAGGAAAGTTTGGGGGGTGATTTTTGTGTTATTTGTTGTTGTTTGTTTCTTGTATTTCTTGTGGATTTGTTGGAGAGAGAAATAGTTGTGTACTCAGAATGTGAGCAGCTGACATTGAGCCAGCGTTTCTTTATTTCTCTGTTTCAGACAAGCTCACGTTTGTAGGCTTCAAGGGCACTTTTCGACCTGACTGGGTCCGTATGGAGGTGGATGAGGAGAGAGCTAAGATCCATCAAGTCCTCCCTATCCCTGTGGTCAAGAAGATTAAGCTATGAGAGGAGAGAGGAGAGGAGGAACCAGGTGTAGTGGGGGGCACACGCGTGACTACACCTCCCACACAACCCACACACACTGCCCCTAGGGCTGGAGTAGGTAAAAGTTGTTCCTATAACTACTGGTCCAAGATCAGATGTTTTTCACCACTAAAGAATAATTAAGGTAATCTGTGGTTAGGGACGGTTTCAACCCGGTGCTACAGAGTGTGGGCCAGCCAATCAAACGCATGCATTTTTCTCTCACCTATCAACTTCCCCACCTTGCAGGTCTCTGTTTATGTGACAATGTTGACTATGTGAGTGATTCGACTGTATCGTTCATTTGACTGTACTGAACTTTTAAAACGCGAGGAGAAAAAATGACCAACAAACATTTCTTGTTTTTCATCCTACTCAGAGACAGATTTCCTAAATGTTTGCACCTGTGTTTTCCAGTGGGAAGTTAACTTCGTTTAACACACTAGAACAAAAATGTAGACCAATGAAGTAGAAGAGAGAGATTAAGTGACTTTTAAAGTAGAACCAAAAGGTCAATTACAGGTTAAAGGCCCAGTGTGGTCAAAAACATGATTTTCCAGTGTTTTATATATATTTCCACACTGAGGTTGGAATAATAGTGTGCAATTATGATAATGCCCTTTTAGTGTAAGAGCTGTTTGAAAAGACCACCTGAAATATCAGCCTGTTTTGGTGAGATAGAGTTTTGGCCTGCCTGGTGACATCACCATTAGTTAATAGACCAATAACGAAGATAGTTCCAAACCTCTGCCAATAACAGCTAGACCACTCCCAGCCAGTCCTAGCTAAATCCTTGCTTGAGAAATTGCTCTTTGCTAAGAAGCTATTTGTATTTATTTTTGACCATTTTAATTAAAAACAATCACTTAAGGTACTTAATTGTTACCCAGAAATGATTTGATATTGAGATTTTAAAAAACGGCTGCATTTGACCTTTTTAAGATTACCTGGAAAATCTTTTAGGTAAATTAAGATATATTTTTTTTTTACCCTTCCACTGAATAAAAAACAAACAACTTTGCACCAGGTGCAAACATTTAGTCCACCTGGCCTGAAGATTCCATTCCAGAGAAGCTGTTTCCCCGTCTTTTATGTGAGGGCTTTAGATCGCTTACTTGATATTGTGTAATGTTTGGTTTCATATAACTGTTCATATGAACGTTTGTGGTCCATCGGTCTGTGTTTTATTAAACATACCAGCATGTAAAGAAACCCCAAAATGATCCTGAATATATCCAAGGACATTTTTTGGTCACTTCTAAAGTGCTATCTGGTCTTAGACAATACTCCCAAATCAAAACTTTAAATGTTATTTAAGCAATTTATAAATTGGCGATTTTTCTTCAAATCTGGCAAGAATCCGATAAACGTTTCCCTTTGCCCGAAATAGCTGGTCTTTTTTCGGACGTGGTAGTTCTTAGTGTTTTCTATGTTTAAATGTGTTTTTAAAAATTCCACAGATTGATAACAGAGATATATTTTATACTTATTTATTGTACAGACATAATTGAACAAAATCTACAAGGGACATCTTTTGAGTTGTATTGTATTCTGGTCCTGAATTATATGTAAGAATAAAAAATACTATAACATTTCAAAACAATCATACTAAACACTGCTATGGCATAATATAACTCATCGTAGTTACCGCGTTGTTTTGTTTTAACCCTACACCAAATGGATGTGATGTATTATACGTGACTTGGGCTTGTAAAGTAATTCAATCTCATGACTTAAAATCTTTGAATGACTTTTGTACAGAAATAAATGAATAAGTGAATTTATAAGCCTGTGTGTGCGTATGTGTACCCCAATAAAGACTTTCTGCACAGAAACACCAGTTACCGTTGAAGCAACACATTTCACATGTTCTACCTGTTTCCAAGTATTGTTTCAACCAGGAAACACATCAGTTCCACATGTCAACCATCAGCCTACACATTTCTGATGTTCTACCTGTTTCCAATTATTGTTTCAACCAGGAAACACATTGGTTCCACATGTCAACCATCAGCCTACACATTTCTGATGTTCTACCTGTTTCCAATTATTGTTTCAACCAGGAAACACATTGGTTCCACATGTCAACCATCAGCCTACACATTTCTGATGTTCTACCTGTTTCCAAGTATTGTTTCAACCAGGAAACACATCAGTTCCACATGTCAACCATCAGCCTACACATTTGAACAGACACTTTGGTTTGGGGTTATCCCAAATGGCACCCTATTGCCCTGGTCAAAAGTAGTGCACTAGGTAACAGGGTGTCATTTGGGATGCTATCCTAGCAGCATTATTGGAGAAGTTAATGGGCTCTGCAGGTTGGAATTACTATCAGCAAGGGGCAATGGCTGGCTCCAGCCCCGTTGGTTCTCATGTGCTGGTTCCTTTGTGTGCGTGTGTGAGCACAGCGTAAAGGGTGTGGCTCCGAGGCCCATTATAAATCATTGTGGAATGCTGAGCTATGCTCACATGCTGAGAGAGAGCTAGAGAGGACTAGTTAAGTGGAGGCCTCCAGCTCTGGACCTCAGTAACCCTCTAAAACACAAGACTGGGGCTCTGTTGGCTTAAGTAAAGGAAAAAAAAACAGACGCTCTATTCAATCCATAGCGCTGAAGGCCCGCTTTAAAGCGCGATTGGCAATTGTCCCGCGGTTGCGGAGACTGCATTAACGGTAAACGCTGCTTATGTCCACTCAATGGGAAACTACCTTTACATTTTAACATGGATCTTCTGCCATATTCGATGATAGGGATTGAATCCAGCCCAAGTATTATATCAGAACAATACAACGTTTCTTGGTTCTAGCAGGTTAATGCTGAACTGATTGAATCTAGGCTTAACACCATTATTTCCAGTCCACCTGAGTTTAGACATGCCAGACAGGATATACAGAACATGACAATACAAATCCCAACATGGAGTCTGTAGGGACAGGCAGATAGCCCCATAACGCAGTGGACTGAACTTTTGTTGCTCCTTCCAAGACGAATTTGTTCACACACAAACACCCCCCCTTCAGGGATGTGTCAGACAGCCATGCCAGAATAAGAAGTGTGAGAAATGGAAAGATGGGGAGGAAAATAGTAAGAGGACGAGCAGAGGGAATGATGTCTCAGTTCACACATTACCCCCCCAAAAAGCAACCCATTAACTTAACAGGATTGACAAAGAAAATCATTTTATTCTGTAATTTATTGAAAATCCATGTACACGTGACCGACCACTGCAATTGTATGCTACAAGTCAATACTGAACTCAACTGTATTATTGAAGGTGAACACAAGAAATCAACAATCAAAAAGAATCACAGTTATCTATGTGTGCGTCCCAAATAGAACTCATTACCTGTGTAGTGCAGTACTTGGGTTCTGGTCAGAAGTTTGTGCACTACATAGGGAACAGGGTGCCATTATATACATTTCTCAATCCTAAATCAGTGGTTTTGGCACATGTAGGAAAATCAGTTTGTGCTCAAATAATTTCCTGTATTAAATGTTTTATTGGAATAATGAAATACAATGCCTCTAACAAATGTACTGTTTGTCGAACAATATAGTGGAAAACAATGACAAAAAGTAATATTGAAGCACTGGTTGGATTCATAACTTGTTTCAAAATAAAAAAAAGTCACTTCCCTACATTGTAAAAGAGACATGTCATCGACAAGCCGTAGAAAATAACATGTTGACCTTCAGACTCAGTGACAGGTGTGTAAAATAAACCAGAAACCTCAAAGCTACACTTTAACATCTGCTCTGAGGTCAGTCATTGACCCTGACTCTAATAGGCTTGATAGAGTACACAGTGCCACAAAACGGTCTTGTGCTGTGTCACCGTTGAACCTCTTTCCAAGTCCCTTCCCCTAGCCTCTACCACTTCAGTGTCTGCAGACCTGTGGCAGCTCCATAAAGCCTGACTGAAAGGCTAGGTAGTAGTCAGATGCATTCTTCTACCCATTGGCCTCAGATCTGCAAATACTAAAGTGAAAGAAGCTAGGTGTTGTTTCTGGTCTGGCCTTGTGATTGTTCTGCCAATCCCAGCTCTCTCAATCGTCAGCCAATCACAGTTCAACCTTGTCTTTACTCGCTCTGTTGCCGTCCAGGTCGGGTTTCTTGCCCTCTGACTTCTTCTTGCCCTTCTTTTTGGTGTTCACTTCGTTCTGCTGCTTTGCCTTGGCGCTGTCATCCTTCTTGGCAGCCTTCCCGGGGAACACCTGGCCTTCCACAGTGACCTCGGCGCAGCGTTCCTGGGCCACCAGGAAGTCCTTGACCTCCCACGCGAAGCTGCCATCTCGCAGCATGAAGATGACCCGGTTGGAGCCCACCACGAACCTACAGTACGAGAGGAGGGACAACATGGGATATTAGCCAAAGTCTAAAGTCTGGGAATAAAGAAAACCGCAAAAACAACATTTATTTTTTACAATAATTAACTAATCTATTGTCAACATTTTGTTTGGTTACGTACAGTATTAGTGTGTTTGGTTTAGGGTTGCAAAGGGTCGGGAAATTTCCATGGGAAGTTAACCTGGGAATTTCGCTTAAATTCATCAAAAAAGTTAGCTTATAACAGTGAACCTTTTTTGTGGGATACACATAAGGCAATTCTAGGTTCTGGCATATTTTGGTTAAACTATCCACAATTCAATGGCATTGCAACCCTCTGCATGCACAGTGCACTCTTCCATCACATGTACAGCTGATTCTCAAGATCTTGGAAACTAATGACATGCTATTGAGCCCACACTACTAGACTGTCTGAGCCAAGGACTACAGTTGAAGTCA
This sequence comes from Salvelinus fontinalis, assembly GCF_029448725.1. Taxonomy (NCBI): domain Eukaryota; kingdom Metazoa; phylum Chordata; class Actinopteri; order Salmoniformes; family Salmonidae; genus Salvelinus; species Salvelinus fontinalis. The sequence goes on from NC_074695.1 coordinate 40,787,122, forward strand.
GAAGTCTACAAACACCTTAGTTTAAATGTATATGGCTCAGTTTCACAATTCCTGACATTTAATCCAAGTAAAGATTTCCTGTTTTAGGTCAGTTAGGATCACCACTTTATTTTAAGAATGTGAAATGTCTGAATTAGAGGGCGACCGATTAATTAGGGCCGATTTCAAGTTTTCATAACAATCGGAAATCGGTATTTTTGGGCGCCGATTTGCCAATATTTAAAAAATATTTTTTTTACGCTTTTATTTAACTAGGCAAGTCAGTTAAGAACACATTCTTATTTTCAATGACGGCCTAGGAACAGGTTTTTAACCTTGTCAGCTCGGGGGATTCAATCTTGCAACCGTACAGTTAACTAGTCCAATGCTCTAACACCTGATTACATTGCACTCCACGAGGAGCCTGCCTGTTACGTGAATGCAGTAAGCTAAGGTAAGTTGCTAGCTAGCATTAAACTTATCTTATAGAAAACAATCAATCAATGACTGTCATTGCTCCAATGTGTACTTAACCATAAATATCAATGCCTTAAAATCAATACACAAGTATATATTTTTTAAACCTGCATATTTAGCTAACGAGAAATCCAGGTTAGCAGGCAATATTAATCAGGTGAAATTGTGTCATTTCTCTTGCGTTCATTGCCCGCAGAGTCAGGGTATATGCAACAGTTTGGGCCGCCTGGCTCTTTGCGAACTAATATGCCAGAGTTTTACGTAATTATGACATAACATTGAAAGTTGTGCAATGTAACAGGAATATTTAGACTCATGGATGCCACCCGTTAGATGAAAACAAAACGTGTATTCCGTTCCGTATTTCGAGGTGATAGTTTCCGGATTAGTCAAAGGTATATGGTTTAGAGAGAAATAGTCAACGCATTATAATTCCTGTAATAACTTGCGGCTGAACTTGAAAGGGGTTCCTTCGTTATTTTACCGTTCATGTCTTCCATAGAGAATGTCTTGATCTACTTCAAATAAGGTCTGTGTTTCGGAGGAGCAGACTGACAGGGGACCATGCAGACAAGCTCTGCTCATGTTATGAGACTAAATTGATTTTATTTATGTATTATATTAAGTTAAAATAGTGTTCATTGTTCATTCAGTATTGTTGCAATTGTCATTATTACAAAAATGTGTGTGTGTATGATATATATATATATATAAATACATGTTTTTTTTTTATGTTTTATTTAATCGGCCGATTAATTCGGTATCGGCTTTTTTTGGTCCTCCAATAATCGGTGTCGGTATTGAAAAATCATAAAATCGGTCAACCTCTAGTCTGAATAATAGTAGAGAATTATTTTAGTTCAGCTTTTATTTCTTTCATCACATTCCCAGCGGGTCAGAAGTTTACATACACTCAATTAGTATTTGGTAGCATTGCCTTTAAATTGTTTAACATGGGTCAAACGTTTCAGGTAGCCTTCCACAAGCTTCCCACAATAAGTTGAGTGAATTTTGGCCCATTTCTCCTGACAGATCTGGTGTAACTGAGTCAGGTTTGTAGGCCTCCTTGTTTGGACAAAGCTTACAGGTAACTTTTGAGATATTTTGTAGTCACGTTGCGCTTGTTGGAACCGGTGTTTTTCTGAATCAAACGTGGCAAATAAATGGACATTTTGGATATATATAGACAGAATTAATCGAACAAAAAGGACCATTTGTGATGTTTATGGGACATATTGGAATGCCAACAGAAGAAGCTCGTCAAAGGTAAGGCTTAAATTATATCTTTATTTCTGCGTTTTGTGTCGCGCCTGGAGGGTTGAAATATGATTGTCTGTGTTTGTTTTCTTTGGTGCTATCCTCAGATAATAGCATCGTTTGCTTTCACCGTAAAGCATTTTTGAAATCTGACATGTTGGCTGGATTCACAACAAGTGTAGCTTTAATTTGGTATATTGAATGTGTGATTTCATCAAAGTTGAATTTTTATAGTAATTTCTTTGAATTTGGCGCTCTGCATTTTCACTGGATGTTGGCCAGTTGGGACGCTAGCATCCCACATATTCCAGAGAGGTTAACAAGAAATTTGTGGAGTGGTTGAAAAACGAGTTTTAATGACGCCAACCTAAGTGTATGTGAACTTCTGACTTCAACTGTACATGCGTTCTGGTAAGTTGATTACATTACTGGGTGAGGTGAATATATTTTATATGACATACATTAGTTTTTGTTAACTAGTAAATAGTAGCCTACAGCAAAGTATTTAAATAATTTCTAACTTGTTAAGAAATTCTGCTAGTTAATTTTTGCTACCATGTGGGTTTTAGCTTGCTTGAGCCTGCTAACTGAGGAGTGTTAATTCACCCGTTTCCATACATGTTTCATTTTAAAACATTTATCTTACAAAGGAGTTGTTTAATCAAACTGCTTAACTATTTATCTGTAAATGGAATTGTATATATATATTTTTTTTACTCTTTCTAATCTTTACAGGAAAATCCCACGAGCACTATCTGATGTACACTTCAACTGTGAGAGACGGAATCTAAAACAAAAATCATAATGTGATTTTCTGGATTTAAGTAATTCATTTGCAGAAAAACATCCCCAAAGAATGATGTTTCCACCTCCATGCTTCACGGTTGGGATGGTGTTCTTGGGGTTGTACTCATCCTTCTTCTTCCTCCAAACACGGCGAGTGGAGTTTTGACCAAAAAGCTCTATTTTTGTCTCATCAGACCACATGACCTTCTCCCATTCCTCCTCTGGATCCTCCAGATGGTCATTGGCAAACTTCAGATGGGCCTGGACATGCGCTGGCTTGAGCAGGGGGACCTTGCGTGCGCTGCAGGATTTTAATCCATGACGGCGTAGTGTGTTACTAATGGTTTTCTTTGAGACTGTGGTCCCAGCTCTCTTCAGGTCATTGACCAGGTCCTGCCGTGTAGTTCTGGGCTGATCCCTCACCTTCCTCATGATCATTGATGCCCCACGAGGTGAGATCTTGCATGGAGCCCCAGACCGAGGGTGATTGACCGTCATCTTGAACTTCCATTTTCTAATAATTGCGCCCACAGTTGCCTTCTCACCAAGCTGCTTGCCTATTGTCCTGTAGCCCATCCCAGCCTTGTGCAGGTCTAAAATTATATCCTTGATATCCTTACACCGCTCTCTGGTCTTGGCCATTGTGGAGAGGTTGGAGTCTGTTTGATTGAGTGTGTGGACAGGTGTCTTTTATACAGGTAACGAGTTCAAACAGGTGAAGTTAATACAGGTAATGAGTGGAGAACAGGAGGGCTTCTTAAAGAAAAACTAACAGGTCTGTGAGAGCTGGAATTCTTACTGTTTGCTAGGTAATCAAATACTTATGTCATGCAATAAAATGCAAATTAATTACTTAAAAATCATACAGTGATTTTCTGGATTTTTGTTTTAGATTCCGTCTCTCACAGTTGAAGTGTACCTATGATCAAAATTACAGACCTCTACGTGCTTTGTAAGTAGGAAAACCTGCAAAATCGGCAGTGTATCAAATACTTGTTCTCCCCACTGTATAAGCAGCCTGAAACTCGTAAAACCTATAGCCATTGCACGGATTGAGGGAGACAATGCCATCCTGTCGGATGTTCAGACTCTGCTTGCAGATGTAAGAGAAGAAATCCGTACTGCCCTGCCCACTTCACTGTTGCTCCAAGCAGAGAGAACTGCAGTTCTGAAATACATCAAAAAGCGTGCAGACTTCTGCCTGAAGCCCATACACGCCGCAGCGTACACGTTGGACCCTAAGTATGCTGGCAAGAGCATCCTATCTGGTGCAGAGATCAACAAGGCCTATGGTGTCATCACTACCATGTCTCACCACCTTGGCCTAGATGAGGGCAAGGTTCTTGGCAGTCTGGCGAAGTACACTTCCAAGCAAGGGCTTTGGGATGGAGATGCAATATGGCAGTCGTGCCAACATATCTCATCAGCCACCTAGTGGAAGGGACTTTGTGGATCTGAGGCTCTTTCCTCTGTTGCCTCCAGCATCCTCCAAATTCGACCAACATCAGCCACCTCAGAGTGCAACTGGTCCTTGTTTGGGAACACACACACCAAAGCCCGCAACAGGCTGACCAATACAAGGGTTGAAAAATCGGTGGCCATCCGGACAAATTTGAGGCTTTTTGAGCCTGACAACGAGACATCCTCAACAAGGGTGGAAAGTGACAGTGAAGATGAGGCCTCAGAGTCTGATGTTCAAGAGGTGGACATTGAGGAGGTCCAGGGAGAAGACATGGAAGCCTGAGAGGAAGACAACCAAAGTTGTAGTTTCTAGACTATCATGTATGCATGTTGAAAACGTTTCTGGGAGATGCGATGGATCATTGGGGATCATTCAATATTCCCTTTTGTTGTTCAGTGAAATCATCCCATGTGAAGAATCAACTCATTTAATTAAAGTTCAATTCGTAACTAAATTGTTTAACATTTCTATTGGAAGGATTTAATAGTTTGCAATTATGTCTACTTATGATAAGGTAAAAGGTTATTTTTTTTCTCCATATGATATAGTAAATATATCCAATGCAAAAAAGCATGTACATTTAAATGGTATTAATATATTCCCGTTAATTCCCATATATTCCCGTTAATTCCCATATATTCTCACGGAAAGTTTCCACCTCCGAATATTCCCCAAAATGTGCAACCCTAGTTTGGTTACGTATTAGTGTGTGCCAACCCAAATAAGATTACATTAACTACAGCTCTTTAGCTATCATATCATCTCTCTGACAGGGATGATGTCGAACCTCTGTTCTTTATCAAGAGTTCTCAGGATGGTGCAATGCTCATTCTATCAAACATACCTAGGCCTATCCCTTCTTAGGAGTATAACAATCAATGTGTTGGTCAGAGATCTTCAATCCTGTTCATCGTTAAAAACACCCGATTCAACTAATCAATTGATTAGTTTAATCAGGTGTGACCGGACTAAACTGGGATGAAACTAGCAGTCAATGATGGCAGTCTTTCCAGGAGCAGAACTAAGGCTCACCTCTTTAGCTGTCCTTTTTAACATTAGCGCCTACCTCTGGATGTCAAAATGGACTAGTTGGTTGTAGCCCTAAACTAACATCCCTGATTTAATTAGTCGTCAATGGCTTGGTGATTAGTTGACCATTAGAATCAGGTGTGCTAGCTCTAGAATATACCAAATACTTGCCAGGGGCCTAGAGGTGGAAAGGAGGGCATATCAGTATAGCCTCTCCCACTGTGGAAGGAAGAAGAAGCAGCAGCTTCATGAGCTGCTATGATGCACAGCCAGGTGAGAGGATTAGCCTTCCACACATGGTGACTTGATGGAACCAACCAGACTCGGAGCGACGCGCAGTGATGGCAGCGATGAAGGAAATGGAGAGAAGGTTGGAGAAGCTACAGATGCACTAGAATGTGATCAATATGGGTGATCGTTCTGATGATATGGAGCGGGAGGATGAGGGTCAAGGACCTGAATGGTCTGTAGTGGAAAGTAATAGGAAAAAGAGCCCATGCTACTGAAAGCAGTGGTGCTTCCAGTGCAGAGAGCATGAAGAGGGTGAAGGTAGGGAACAAGAGTAATGTTGTGTCGAAGTGGAAAGTTGTGGTGGTGTTTGATGTGACACCCTATCCCCTTAACCAATGCCGTAAAGAAAGAGAGAGGTGAAGTCAAACTAGCCCGGTTCATTGGAAATGATAGACTGCTAACATTCTGTGCTAGCCATGCTTAGCAGGGGAAGATTCTGATAATGGAAACTCTCAATTGGAAGTTTCCATGGCAGAGCAGCCGCACACAATGCCAAGCGTTGGCTGGAGTGGTGTAAAGCTTGCCGTCATTGGACTCTGGAGCAGTGGAAACGTGTTCTCTGGAGTGATGAATCACACTTCACCATCTGGCAGTCCGACAGACGGATCTGGGTTTGGCGGATGCCAGGAGAACGCTACCTGACCGAATGCATAGTGCCAACTGTAAAGTTTGGTGGAGGAAGAATGGTCTGGGGCTGTTTTTCATGGTTTGGGCTAAGCCCCTTAGTTCCAGGGAACTGTTAACGCTACAGCATACAATGACATTCTAGACAATTCTGTGCTTCCAACTTTGTGGCAACAGTTTGGGGAAGGCCCTTTTCTGTTTCAGCATGACAATAGCCCCATGCATAAAGTGAGGTCCATACAGAAATGGTTTGTTGAGATTGTGGAAGAATTTGACTGACCTGCACAGAGCCATTTTGAGAACATTTTATACAAAAAAAATATATATATATATTTTGTAAAAATAAATAGAGATAGGGCTGGGCAATATGGCCTAAAAATCCCACTGTGCTGTGTCAAAGGACACTGATAGTAAATCAAACTGACTTCATAGCGTTCATTGGAAAGGTTATTACCACGACTCAGATTGTGGAAAGCAGAAATGCCAGGTTGAAGATTAGTGTGGATATGACAACAGAGCTATCGTGTGTAACAGATGTTAGTCAACATTATTTTTGAAATGCTAAATAATCCTAAAGATGGATTATCTCAGCATGATAGAGAAAGTTTGAAGAGCTTGGGAGGGTTTGTTATAAGTTAGTAGGGATTTATTTGTTTATATATAAAAATGTTCTTAGCAGTACAGACTTAGGCCAACCCTGAAATAGCGCACAGTCCAGCACGGTAGGTTTGCAGGCCATTATACAATGAGAAAGGTTTGAGAAATGCTGCATTGGACTGAAGTATAGGCCTACCTCTGGATGTCAAAATTGGCATTGAAGAGGCTGCTCTGCCACAGACTGGTCACCTCCTCGGTTTCCTTCTCCGTAGGCTCTCCCGCCACCGTGGCAAACACCATCAGAGTTTTTCCCTTCTTGGACATCTTCAGCAGCTCCTCAGGCTTGGAAGCATCCACCTTGGAAAAGTCGATAGGCGGGGGGGACCGTCTGTGCTCAGGGAGGTCGCCCTCCTCGATGTCATCGTCTTTCTGAAAGAAGTGGGGAGGAAGAGATGAGACTGAGTTCGACCTATTACACAATGAATGATATCATTGACTATAAGTACTTCAGTAATGCAACAAAGCTATTCATTCAAATAGGAACAGAATAGTACATTGGCTATCCTAGTTAACTAGTTAGCTAGATAGACATCAAAGAAAGTTGTGTGGAGAGTGCAACGAGCATTGCTTGCTGTTTGGGGTTTTAGGCTGGGTTTCTGTATAGCACTGTGACATCTGCTGATACATTTGATTGATTGATGGATGGATACCCAGTTGCAAAGAATATATCACGTGAAACAGGATGACTTCATGGTTAGCTAGCTAGTTCACTCATTAACAAACATATCGCTAACTTAGCAGGTCAAGGTTAGCTAGTTACGGTATATAATACAATGGACTATAGCTATGATGCTGCATGACAGTTATACCTTATCAGGAAGGAGCAATAATTTGGGGCTTGTAGCTATCTAGTAAGCTACGAAGATCATTGAGATCAGACAGGAATTATGTTGGGCACGTTAGTTAGCTAGCTTTCTGATTAGCCATTTAGTTAGCCGAGTTGCTAGCCAGCTGTCTGAGTAACTGAAAAGCAGCTATTAACCGAGTTAAAAACGTGTTGTTTACCTCCCATTCTTCCAAAAGCCGTGCCATATCAGCATCATTGTAATCCCGGATATCTTTCTTCTTCTTGGGCTTGTTATCTTGACCGTCCGTTGCTAAAATACATATCAAATACGTACAGAGCAAGAGCACAGCACATCCCCACCTGAAGTCCGCCGCCATGCTTACAGATGGTGAACGGTGATTGGCTGAGAGTCTTTCCTCAGAGGACGTGACAAAGGGGAATTGGTTACAGTAAAATCACGTATATAAACCCTGGATTGCTACTGCTATAGAGGGGTTGGTTGTTTAGCAACAAGACCGACGTGTGCTCAGCTATGGGGCAAAACAGACGGGGTTGGCTTAGATTGTTGAAACATGTCATCTATATTTAGTCTCCAATGTTAATTGAAAACATAAATGCATTTGGACAATGAGCAGTTGTTGTCTCAGTAGCTATGCGTGGGTGAAATCACTGGGAAAGCCAAGCCAGATATAAAAGCTGTATTACAACCTATGTTGTGATAATTGTGTTGTTTACTTTATAAATCATGTTAGTTCATATGCCTTGCTGCTGTGATATATAAGCCTAAGGCCGAGACAATAACAAGGGACAATGGCAGAATAAATTCAACTACACTTTTGTTTCGTCACAAAACCGGAGAGCAACCTCTGTCCTGTGAAGTCCACAAACATATTGCATCTAACAAACTAACATGATTTACAGCATGGTCAAGCAAGTTACAGTTTCCAACATTTTCGTACTACTAAACAACTACTGATTTAGAACCACAGAGAGTTGTCGCAGGTCGCAAAGAAAAAGGAGCTGCCTTCACTATTCCAGCACCATTTCAACTTCAACATTTCAACATCATCAAATCACCTCTGCTTAATCTAATACAGTGACAACTAAAAGATACCAAAAACAATGTACCGGTAGTTCAATCAACGTAATCTGAATATGATGTGGCTGTCCATGGTTCTGATGTGTGTGTGTGTGTGTGTGTGTGTGTGTGTGTGTGTGTGTGTGTGTGTGTGTGTGTGTGTGTGTGTGTGTGTGTGTGTGTGTGTGTGTGTGTGTGTGTGTGTGTGTGTGTGTGCGCGTTCGTGCAAGTAGAAAAAAACATGTTGATTCACCCTACTCGTAGAGAAACGCCAATGCCATCCTTCTTTCTGTTATGTTGATGAAACGGTCTATGACTCTGTCATATACACACGTTTAGTTTTTGTTGTCCTAGGCTTACTGGCTGAAATGCTTTCTCGCCTAACTTGCTTCAATGGGCAATGATGAGCCAGCTGGTTAACATTAACCTACTACATCTAGCTACATATTGAACTTCCATCCTCTCAGGCCAGGGGCCAGAATCGGCATTATAATCATTGGCCAGTATGGAGAATTAAGTAAAACCACAATTCCAAATCCATATCTCCATCAATTGCTAATTTAGGAAAGGGACAATTTTAGCTAGCTAGCTAGCCGCCAGAGGACAACAACACAATGAGATTCAAAAATTCAAATTATTTCTGTCAAGGATGTTTTGCTCTCGATGTGTTGTGATTGGTGTGAAGCCAAATCCAAACTGTCTTCCCTTTTTTTTGGTGCGCCAGGACCATTCACAGTTGAGCTCACTCAGTTTAGCTCAACGCTGATTGGCTATTATTCAATACTTTTTTATCAAGGGAGGCCAAATGCTCGCTGGCTTCTCTTGCATTCAATTCTACGGGCAGCAACAATGTCATACTCTTTTTGACTAGACAGCCTCAGATAGATGGGCTACACATACAGAGACGGAGAGGCGCTGTTTCGCTCGTTCAGATGCTTTCTCTGGTGAGATAAATTGTGCCTCTGCAAATTGAAGGAGAAATATATATTTTTTATTGGTCATTTTTTGGAGGAAGCTTGGCTTCCCTTGTAATCCATTAAGACATGCCACTGTTGTCTCTCAAATACATGGGTACAGTTGTTGGTTAGCTAGCCTGCACATCTTTGCCATATTAACATTGACATGAAATTAGTCAATGCTAATATGGCAACACCTCACAAGACATGGTATAAATGAAATTAGTCAATGCTAATATGGCAACACCTCACAAGACATGGCATAAAGAACAAGATCAAACTAGCTTAAACAAGTCACTTCCGATTCCCAACTGTAACGGTCCTGACCTGTTTTATGTTGTTTTTGTATGTGTTTATGGTCAGGGCGTGTGTTTTGGGTGGGCAGTCTATGTTTTCTGTTTCTATGTTGGTTTTGGTTGCCTGGTATGGCTCTTAATTAGAGGCAGGTGGTTTGCGTTTTCCTCTAATTAAGAGTCATATTTAGGTAGGGTGTTCTCACTGTTTGTTTGTGGGTGATTGTCTTCCGTATCTGTGTTATGTTTGCACCATACGGGACTGTTTGGATGTTCGTTTCGTTTCGTTTCGATGTAGTCTGTTCCTGTCCGTGAGTTTTACGTTAGTTATGTAAGTTCATGTTCAGGTTTTTCGTCTACGTCGTTTTCTTGTTTTGAAAGTGTTTTGTTTTTCGTGTTGCCATCGTCGTGTTCAAATAAAAGATGGCTTATTTCCCGAATGCTGCATTTTGGTCTACTGATCCTTCTCTCCTCTCCTCGTCCGAGGATGAGGAGAACGACAGCCCTTACACCAACATGGCAGTTTCTTGTCATGTTGGTAGCTATCTGGACATGCAGAATCACAACAAATCATGGACTTCTGCCCCATTGAAGCGTGAGCATGGTTTTTGTGACGTTGTCAGCTAATCCATCTATATATTGGCCATTGAGAGGCTTCGAAACCACTGGTCGGCCATATTGGCACTCCCCAGTAAAAGCAGTCATCCATAGGAGTGAATGGAATTCCACAGTATTTCAATTAAATGTTTCAAGAACAAATTTACATGTATTTAAGTATTTTTTGTTGTTGTACTGGGGACAGTAACATTAGTCAACTAAAAAACTTGACTTTAAGGAAAATTATGTCCTTATTGCTTAATTTACTTATTTCAATTAAATATTTCAATTTAAAAAGTATATATTTACAGTGACAACAGTGCCCTGTGCTGTTTTCTCAGTCCAACTTGCACATAAAATATCAAGACACAGCCATAAGTATTGAAAATATCAACAAAAGTCCAACCAAATATAATTCAATTTCTATGATGAACTTATTTCCTTCCACCAATACCTTAACAGCATTAACCCTAACATCAAACTAACTATGGAGTACAGCAAGGATAACATTCATTTTTTGGACCTCGACATTAGTAAAAATGACAAAGGTTGTTTGCACACATCAATCTTTAGGAAGCCTACAGATGGGAATACCATTCGGAGGGCAGACAGCTTTCACCCCAAAAGGCTAAAAGAGAATATTCCACATGGCCAATTCCAAAGAGTCCGCAGAATTTGCGATCAGGAAACAGACTTCAGTGTCAAATCTGCTGAATTGAAGAATCGCTTCTTGAATCGGGGCTACAGCATTCAGGTCCTGAAAGATGCAGGCATAAGGGCTGGATTACTTAACAGAGAGAACTTATTGCAAAGGGGAGTGCCTCGTGATACATCAGAGAGAGTGTATTTTGTTACAAAATACAGCACTGAAGCAGAGAACATTAAAAGAATCATTCAAAATAATTGGGGAATCATCCAAAGTGATACGAAATGACAAATTAGTCCACAGTTATCTTCCGGGTGACTCTCAAACCCAAGGGCTCTTTTAAATGTAACCATTGCAACCATTGCAGAAATATTGCACAGAAGAAGTATTTTGTTGACACAGCTTCCAAATTGGAGTATTACGTCAAGCATTTAATTAACTGCAAAACCACTCATGTCATCTATAGATTGGAATGTCCACAGTGTTCTACATTGTGTACACAGTGTTCCACAGTGTTCTACAAGGTGTTCTACATTGGACGGACAAAGAGACGCCTTCAAGACTGAACACAAGACTACCCCATGGCAAGGCACTGCAAGTCCTTACACCATGGCAACCCTGCCTCTCTATAAGCTATGGGTATTGATCATATTCCGGCCTCTATTAGAAAAGGGGACCGTCTTAAACAGTTAAACCAAAGGGAACGTTTTTGGATTTACAAACTACAGGCCACTAAATACCCTGGTTTAAATGAAGATATGGATTTCTCACCCTTCCTGTAGGGTTGTGATAGGTCCATTTGCTGTCATCTAGTGGACATTTTGCTCTATTGCCCTCAGCTATGTTTAGACTGTTGTTGTTCATGTTTTGCTGTGTTCTAGTGTACTATGGAATATATTTATTTCTTATTCTTGACACTTCTCCCAGTCATATTTAAGGTTAGAACTACCTTTCTAAGTGTCCTGATACTTCGAGCTTGGAGTTGTATTTTTATGATAACATAGCTACAGTATTTAACTTTTTAATGTGTATAGTATTGCTTACTAGGTGTGTAACCACTCCCTCTTCTAATTAGGGCTAATTGGAAAAGTTGTTCAAAAGAGGACATTGTATAATTTTTTTGTACTCCCTGACGAAGGCCATGCAGCCGAAACGGGGCCGGATTTTTAAAAACTTTGTTTCTATTGAACATGCCATACTAATAAAGGCATTTTAATTAATTATATGAAGAGTGCCTTGATCCTCTTTTCTTTTTGATGACACACGCACACACACACACACACACACACACACACACACACACACACACACACACACACACACACACACACACACACACACACACACACACACACACACACACACCAATTTACCCCTTTTACCAAAGAGCACCTTCTGTCTACCATAATTTACTATTGTGTACCTTAGTAGCGCTTCCCTTCCTGCTCTTTCTACCACTATTATTAATGCTTGGGTACCCCATGATTGTGTCATTGTATGATTCGAACCCTTCAGCTTACAACTTCACTCTTCACTGGATGGATGCCTGTTCTTTTAAATGCTCCTGTAGTGTGCAGGCTATAAAGGAAAGGAAAGGGGGATACCTAGTCAGTTGTACAACTGAATGCATTTAACCACAGCCCTCTATAGCACAGTACATGGGGTCAGTAGTGTTCAGCAGAGATCTGGCCAGTCCACATAAACTGAAACGTTTCCTCTCCGGCCTGCTCCACCCAATGGCACCGTGCCCTGTGCAGCTGTGTGTGAGAGAGACTGACAATGCACAACCTGTGGCCTTAGCAGCAGAAGCTAGGTTGTCTGCTTCCAAGACACACAACGCACACACACAGTCACACACACGTACACAGACACAGTGTCACACATGTGCATAAACACACGCACGCAGGCACACACACATGTACATGGACACAGTTTCACACGCACGCACGCACAAACACACGCACACACACACACAGCTCTGCTCAGATGGGCTGGGGGTTGATTGGGATACCGTTAGTGACTTGAATACTGTATTTCCTTATTTAGTCTCCCTGTAGTAAAGCAAACTACCTCCTCAGACAAAAAGGACCACACTTATTGTTTGATAGTGAGACCATAGTGTAGCATAAAATAAAATATTTAAAGATTTCATGTTGAATTATGATGAGTATACACAGAAAACTATAGGACTCTGGGGAAGAGTGAATCACACACACACACACTGTATTTGTCACGTTCGTGTGTATAAATATCGGACCAAGGCGCAGCAGAGGTTGAGTTTCACATATTTATTATAAAGTGAAACTTAACAAGAACAAAACAAATAAATCAATAAACTAACAACGAACCGTGACTACAGAGGTGCTACGTGCACTAACTCAAAACAATATCCAATAAAACACAGGTGGCAAAAGGCTACCTAAATATGATCCCCAATTAGAGACAACGATTACCTGCTGCCTCTAATTGGGAATCATACCAATCACCAACATAGAAATAATAACCCAGAACCCCACATAGAAATAACTAACCAGAACAACCCCCAGTCACGCCCTGACCTACTATACCATAGAAAAACAAAGGCTCTCTATGGTCAGGGCCTGACAGTATTGCATTGTGATGGTTCATGTATTGTATTCCTTGTTTGTTATCTGACTCTAGGACTCTGGAAATAATGCTGTGAATAGAATAGAATATGACTTGTTGAGACTCCTTGGTTTTGGTTCTTTTGAATCATTCACAATCATACTAGAGCTAATATATCTAACACGATGTTTACAAACAGTACAGGTATTCTACTTCCCTGTGACTCACAGCTCTTGTAACTGCAGTCAACAGACAGCACACAGCCATTCAAGCCTACAGGTTAGAGAGCGTTAGGTATTAGTCCCTCTCTCCATTCTCCTATTGGTTCCCTCACATCCCAGCTTTCCCCTCTCCGTCTTCTGTGAGTGGACAATGTCAGTGATGTCACTACCATTAACAGAGAGAAGAGTCAGATTTCGCCGTCCATAGTAAATACTGTGGCTCTTGGACTACTCAGAGCACAGCATAAGGCAGTAGGGTTTATATATTTTTGAAATCCATTAGCACCACCTGCATAGTAAATAACATTAAACCTATATATGTACTATCATGTATTTGTACAATGTACAAAACCAGCAGGATGAGATATCAGCTATATCAAGAATGACAACAACAAGAAAACATTCAATTCATATTGTTTTTACATTTAAAAAAATAGAATAGTCATAGCCTTCAGCGTGATAACCATATCTATATTATTTTAATTCCCAAATGTAGGTCTGTAAATAATAAGATTGACGTGACAAAAATATTTAACTTTCCTTCAGTTAATTTCAGTTAATTGTCTCATTGAAGTATATAGAAATATATTTCTCAAGGGATGCTGCGATACCAACCCTGCTCAAACTGTACTGGATAGTATTTGATCGTTTTCAAGGAATAAAGAACTTTGTCAAGTATTCAAAGGCCCAAAATGTTCTGGAGATATGATGACGAGATTTGTAAGAGTGGTGCCATTTGGGTTGTATCACAAATGGTACCTTATTCTGGATATAGTGCCCTATAGGCCCTGGTCAAAAGTAGTGCACTATGTAGGGAATAGTGTGCCATTTGGGACACTTGGCCATTTGGGCCTAAGAAAGGTGGTCAGTAAAACTCAAATTAAATATGCCAACATTCTTTATAAAGTGCAAGAATCCATGGCTATGATATGCTTCTGTTATGGTACAGAACATGAGTTCTGTATTCTGTTTCTCTTATTCGAGATAGTCTCAATACAATTTAATACATTTTTATAGTACATTCTCTCAGAATTGTCAAAGACTCCAGCCACCCTAGTCATAGACTGTTCTCCCTACTACCGCACGGCAAGCGGTACCGGAGCGCCAAGTCGAGGTCCAAAAGGCTTCGTAACAGCTTCTACCCCAAGCCATAAGGGGCGGCAGGTAGCCTAGGGGTTAGAGCATTGGGCCAGTAACCGAAAGGTTGCTAGATTGCTAGATTGAATCTCTGAGCTGACAAGGTAAAAATCTGTCGTTCTTCCCCTGAACAAGTCAGTTAACCCACTGTTCTTAGGCCGTCATTGTAAATAAGAATTTGTTCTTAACTGACTTGCCTAGTTAAATAAAGATTAAGTATATTTTTTTAAATAAGACTCTGAACAGCTAATCAAAGGGCTACCCAGACCCCTCTTTTATGCTGCTGCTACTCTCTGTTTATAATTGATGCATAGTCACTTTAACTCTACCTACATGTACATATTACCTCAATTACCTCAGCTAACCGGTGTCCACGCACATTGACTCTGTACCGGTACCCCCTGTATATAGCCTTGGTTGTTATTTTACTGCTGCTGTTTAATTATTTGTTACTTTTATTTTCTATTTTGTACTTAACACTTATTTTAATTTTGTCTTAAAGCATTGTTGGTTAAGGGCTTGTAAGTAAGCATTTCACTCTAAGGTCTGTTGTATTCGGCACATGTGACAAATAAAATTTGATTTGATACAGTGTTGCCCTTAGCCTAATGTCATTAGTTGTGAGTTAAATAAGACTGGCTGATTCTGTGTAATAGATTGGCTATTGCCAATTGTTTATAGATACACTACATGTGCTGTGTTGAGCCACCATGCCTCCATCTTGGCACACCCCTACCATTGTAAAAACCACCTAGAAAGCTATAGAAATGCATTTATTCATGTCTGCATTCGTTTTTGCCTCATTTATTATATTACACACACCTTAATGCATACTTTTACATTATATTATGTGAGCTAAAGATACAAATAAATCAAATATATTATATATATTTTAAATCCTTAAAGTATAATTTTTTGAGATTGCTAATGTTACTGTCCCCACTACAACAACAAAACTACTTAAATACATGTAATGTCTACTTGAAATACTGTAGAATTCCATTCTTTCCTATGGAGGACCGTACTGAGGAGTGCCAATATGGCCGAGCAGAGCCTTCAAAGCCTCTCAATGGCCTATACATAGCATCAGCGATCCAGGGTTTATATACATCATTGGTTATTATAAATAGCTCAATCTCACCAAGTGGAAACGTAGCCTATGCTTCGTAAAGCGCGGAAACACGAAACACATAATTAAAGTCCAAATGAGCGCACAGTAAAGACGCTACTCATTCTAGTAGAATCCAACAGCTGTGTTATAGCAGTCAATATGAGCAGTGTAAAATAAGTTTGGATTGGTATAAGTAAGAACGGAGCGGTCTCGGAGTATCACACGTTTTGATTGATTTTGAGAAGGGAAATTAAGGTAACCAAATAAATGAAATACAGGGCGGACTGTCGGTCATTTTGGAGAACTGCGTTTTGGGTGTAACTTTGCCCTTATACCGGTAGTCGAATGCACCCACGTCGGGGCCTCGGGAAGAGCTGGCTCATGGCAGAGGGAGCAGTCTGCCCTAAAATCCGGACCATAAAACTCACCAGGAAAGCCAACAACTATCCGGGACAACTGTGGAATCGTATTGGACCATTTGATGAACGCGCGCCCGGCTTTTTTGCTCTATATTGACGAGCCAGATTGACCTTAAACACAGTTTTAAAGTTACATATTATTTCAGAGGAAGGCTATCATTTTTTGCCTCGCTGCCTGCGTTGCTAC
The DNA here is from genome assembly GCF_029448725.1 of Salvelinus fontinalis. Taxonomy (NCBI): domain Eukaryota; kingdom Metazoa; phylum Chordata; class Actinopteri; order Salmoniformes; family Salmonidae; genus Salvelinus; species Salvelinus fontinalis. The sequence goes on from NC_074695.1 coordinate 40,803,702, forward strand.
TTCGCGACAATCAAGCCGTTTAGTGCGACCACACCCTCTCTGCTTCCTGATACTAGGCAATACAGAATATGTAGCGGGAGAGAGCACAACTGACTTTCAGTTTGGAATCCCCACCACTCATTTTTCAGTGAAGTCTTGTGGTCGACCGACATGTTAGTTGTGAAAGATTGTTTCAGACGTGTTCAGGAGTTTAGGCCATCATTTAAACAGGGACACGACTGCTATGGATATCAAAACCGAAACCCGACACAGGATATTCCGGACAAGACATCCACGCCCTGCGTTTTGCTAAGAAGTGCTTATGGACAATAGATATGCCTATGGAATCGAACCTGCCGGACGAACAAGTGTCTATCACGGGACTGTGTATGAAAAAGAAGAGGTTGAAAGTCGCGGGAGGGTCAGTGCAATTGGCCTGTTGCGTTTTTGGAGCCTTCTGTTTGGAAAGACTCATGTAATGATGATGCAGGAAAGGCAGAGGGAGCGAGGAGTGGTCGAACGGAACTGTCTGGGTGGTGCTCTCCTTGTAACTGGAATGAGCCAGCCTCCCGGTCAAACTAGGGTGGTCAAATTTAGTGGGAACTCTTCAACGGACAATACGGTTCACATACACCCTGCCTTCAAGCAAGCAGGTATTTTAAAATCCTATCGTGTTCTCGAGTAAATTTAATCAGAAAAAAGGACACGTCTTAAAATTGTAGTTTCAGTTTAAATATTATCAGATCGATAATATTTTTAGATTTTATTAGATTCATAACTTTTAATATTATCCGTGTACAGTCTGCACTTAGCCTGAAGTACAGGCACCTTGGTGGCACTGCAGTTTAGTGTGAGTTTATTACAATAACCTGTGAATTCTTCTGTTTTGCGAAACCCTGGGAAGACAATAGATATTAGCAGGTGGATGAAGTTTTTTTCCTGGGCATTTTATTTAATATGTAAACATTATAAACACTGAGTAAATGAAAAGTTATAATTTGAAGGGATTCTCGTCACAAAAAAATGTAAAGGAAGGAACTCTCATTGAAGAGTAAGTGTTTAGAAAAGTTCATTTTATAGATCATAGCTCAAAACCATGTTACTAATTTAACCCCAACAGAATTCCTCTCCGTACTTTGTATGAGAATAATGAGCTGGAGTACCATGACTTACAACTTCTAGTTTGATCTCAGCAAATGTTTACTTTGAGAATACAAATCCCTGTGCTTCTTTGCAATCTCACATTGACACATACAGTGGACTACATGTACTCTGAAGGACTATAAGGAATATTCTCTGGCCAGTTCAAACTCACAGTTTTACACTTATAGGGGTGTGTGTTACCATTAATAACAATGTCTTAAACTACGCTTTCTGACCATGGAGTGTGTGATGACGTAAAACACGTTTCTCATTGAAACCCCCCCACAAATCGAGCAGCTTGACCCCCCTACTATGGCTAGTAGTGGCTCAGGGAGGTCAGCTAGCGAGGGTTCCAGCAGCACACAGAGCAGCAGCTTGCAGCAGAGGAAGAAGCTCTCGTCCATCTGTGACACGTGTAAGGGCAAGATGCAGCTGGTTGCCGACCTCCTCCTGCTCTGTAGCGAGACACGGCCCGTGGTCACCGCGGATGGCGTGGCGGTGGCCGAGACCTTCGAGCAGTGCCGCGACACGGTCATCGCCCGCACCAAGGAACTCTCCATCCTCACCCACGACATCCAGTCGCAGCTCAACATGGGCCGCTTCGTCGAGGTGGGAGACCGCTTACTAGAGATGGGGGACTTGGTGGTGTCGTTGACCGAGTGTTCGGCGCAGGCTGCATACCTAGCGGCGGTGGAGACCTCGGGTTCTCAGCCGTGTCTGCCAGGGCTGGTGGACCGCTACAAAGTGACACGGTGCCGCCACGAGGTGGAGCAGAGCTGCAGCATCCTCAGGGTCACGCCGCTGCCGGACCTCACGCCCCAGCTACTACTGGAGCTATCTCAGAACATCTCCTGCAACCTCAAGACCCTGACAGATGCCTCGGGCCTGGCCAGCGAGAGGTCCAAGGACCGCTTCGCCAAAGAACAGTTCAAGCTCAGCGTCAAGAGCATTAGCACGAGCGGCACGGCCCTCTTGGCCTGCGTCCGGGAAGTCAAGACGCAGCCCAGCGAGCTAACGCGCAACCGCTGCGTCCTGTTCAGCGTGGCGCTGGTCCAAGCGGTAAACGCATTGGTCGGGTTTGCCACGGAACCGCAGTTTTTAGGCCGGGCAGCGAGCGTGTCACCTGAGGGGAAGGGTGTGCAGACGGCAGTTCTGGGTGGCGCCATGAGCGTGGTGTCAGCGTGCGTCCTCCTCACTCAGGGCCTCCGGGACGTCTCCCAGCATCCAGAGAGCAGCACCAAGATGGCAGACTACAGGGAGCGCCTGCGCAACTCGGCCTGCGCGGTGTCGGACGGCTGCACGTTGCTCTCACAGGCGCTAAGGGAGAGGTCTTCACCCAGGACTCTACCGCCAGTCAATTCCCATTCTGTGAATTAGTTTAATAAAGAAATAGAAATGAACCCATTCTAGAAGTGATCGTGGATGACAAAATCCCATCTCTATCTCCTTGTTTTGGCATACCAAAGAGACTCGCTCGGATTGGCCCTGTTCGTTTAGGGTCGGGAGGTTGAGTGAGAGCAGAGAGAGAACACAAAGGAAGGAGTCTGGATCTGGTTCTACGGATGAGATAGGTGTGCTGTGTTTGGACTTTTACTGAGCTTAAAGTAACAACATCGTTAAACAAGGTTTTGGTTGCGCTGGATGTGACCAGAACCTCACCATAAGAAACGGACAACTTAAACTCAGTCTCCAATCTACACACACCTGTTGGCCTTCTCTTTGCCAAAAACAAACATACAATGATCTTAAAACCTGATAAAGTTTACCTCAGTTTTCAGCTATGGTGAAAACGGCAGATATGAAATGATGGATGTAGCCTGCCGTGTGTGTGTGACCTATGACCTATGGACCCCCAGGTGACCTTTAGTAGAAGTACATGTGCTCTAGTGAGAGTAGGAAGTAAGAAGAAGAGCGTCCTTGATCGCTTGTGTTTTTCAATGTGTGAAATTCTTAAAATGGGTAAAAGCTGCTGTGAGTGTGTGCCATAGGTTTTACACTATCTACCAGACTTACCATAGTATTGTTAATGTGTTGTTTTTTTTGATCATGCATGTATAAATTAGTATTTATTTCAACTATTAAAAAGGTTGTTTCTCATAAGCGCTGCTCTCAGATCAGTCTTTGTGTCAGCATACCGTTAATATAAATGACTCTGTGTTATAACATCCACTACTTCACTATGTGATGTAGACAGTCAAATTTAACCCTAAATGCTCCACATATCACTTATAAACTATGTTTATATTGTATAAAGGGTGGCTTAAGGGTTTGCCACATTTGGCAAAGCACTAGATGTGAGGACCCAGTTATATCACCCTGGTATTGTATGACATTTGCTTGTACAATATTTATGAGCTCTCCATGTAGACCTCTTAATGGTTTATGAAGGCTTCATTTACCCTCACAAGATGGACCTTGTTTAAAACGTGATCATAAAGACAGTGTGTAGCTTCCATGATTTAATATGGTGAAACACAGTAGTTAGAAGACTGACTCTCTCTCTCTCTGTGTCGATCTCTCTCATGTGTTTGAAATATTGTGATGATTGATTGATAGCTAGATTTGATCATCATGATTTGTTCTGAAATCTGATTTGATATGATGAAAGAATATGGGGTCATTAACATGATGTATATGTTGTCTGTAGTAACATGAAGGAACAGGTCCTAGTGGGGGCTGTTACAGATGATGATTAATAACAGTCTTTATTGCCTGAATGAAAACACACTCTACTCTGACGGAAATTAGCCATGTAAATTAATTCAAGTTGCCATGTCAGCCAGATATTGTAATTATATCACATAGCCTTTAACACAGGGTTTCAAAGTACAGTACAGCAGTTTGTTGTGGTTTGTTTCATTCACTATGAGGTGGTGTAGGCCCGGGCCTGTATTCATAAAGCCTCTCAGGGTAGGAGTGCTGATCTAGAATCAGTTTAGTTTCATTCACTATGAGGTGGTGTAGGCCCGGGCCTGTATTCATAAAGCCTCTCAGGGTAGGAGTGCTGATCTAGAATCAGTTTAGTTTCATTCACTATGAGGTGGTGTAGGCCCGGGCCTGTATTCATAAAGCCTCTCAGGGTAGGAGTGCTGATCTAGAATCAGTTTAGTTTCATTCACTATGAGGTGGTGTAGGCCCGGGCCTGTATTCATAAAGCCTCTCAGGGTAGGAGTGCTGATCTAGAATCAGTTTAGTTTCATTCACTATGATCTAGAATCAGTTTTACATCATCATGAGTAAGATTAAATGGAAAGAGGGGACCTGATCCTAGATGAGCACTCTACCCTGCTGCTTTATGAATACTGGTCCTGATACTGAACAATGATAACTGACCGGTCATAGACTGAACAATTATGCGAGACAGAGTGACGGTCCTGCTAGTATCACTTGGATGAAAGACAACAGGTCTTATGATTTATTCTTATACGTTCTTAGTGTGTTTTAGCATTAACATATAATATGATAACATTTATAATATAAAGATTTATAATAAACTTTTTATGTGGCAATTGGTCTACTGAATCAAACTCAGAATTGTTATGAGATAAACCAATGCATAATGGGGTTATGACATGCTTATGTCTCACAACACATTAACGTGTTAGTACGTCATACAGTAACTGTTGGCTTCACGTTTTAACTACCGTTCAGTGTGTTTTAGTTTTCATCTAACTCAAGGTCAATCCATGTTGTGTCAGCTTCATTGTTCCTTTGAAAACGTTCTCAGAGGCCCCGTCCTACGCACGCAAGTACGAATACACTGAGCAGGATAGACCCTGATCTGTTCCATTTGTTATCGTAGCGCTTCACCATAAGCCCATCTAGCTCCTCTCGCCCCTCTCGCTAGAGGGACTCCCAATCATGGCCAGTTGTGATACAACCTGGAATCGAACCAGGGTCTGTAGTGATGGCTCTAGCACTGAGATGCAGTGCCTTACACTCAGGAGCCCATGTCCATGTGTGTGTTTGATGTCTGTGTGCCCCAATCTCGCCTTTGCCACCACACATATGGAAAAAGCATCCTCTTTGACCCAGCCCAAACTTTGTCCCCTTGCACACACACACACACACACACACACACACACACACACACACACACACACACACACACACACACACACACACACACACACACACACACACACACACACACACACACACACACACACACACACACACACACACACACACACACACACAATCCACAGGCCCACCACACTCACTCATTTCTCTGAGACAAAGCCCCCATAAACTGGTGCTCTTGACCGACGCTCAGCTCTGAAATCCTGCTTTAATGAAAAGGTTATGATGTAGAGACGAGCAGCATTCGGCATCTGAGGGTCTTAACTGAATCCCCTTCCTAACTCACACCAGCCCAACTGACTGCAGGTCAATCTGTCATTCAGTGGTTTTATCCAGTGGTATTGATCATAGTGTTCAGTGGTATTCTGTGTTGTTTCTAATCTGAGGGATGTTTTGACTACTATTTCTCACGCAGTTGTATGAGAGTAGGATTGCTGATTTTAGGATCAGAATATGATTACATGGACATTAGGTGCCTGATCCTAGATCAGCACTCCTAATCTGAGTCACTCCTAATCTGTTTATGGCACATGAGCTCTATAATTTGAAAGAACAGAAGTAGATCACATTTGTGTTGAGGTTAACACAAGGGTCGGTGTCAAGTTCCTGTACATTTCTGACTTCTGTTTAAAATCTGGGTGTAACGAAGTCTTTTCGACCAGTTTACAACAGGTTATAATCTGGGTGTTACGAAGTCTTTTCGACCAGTTTACAACAGGTTATAATCTGGGTGTAACGAAGTCTTTTTGACCAGTTTACAACAGGTTATAATCTGGGTGTAACGAAGTCTTTTCGACCAGTTTACAACAGGTTATAATCTGGGTGTAACAAAGTCTTTTCGACCAGTTTACAACAGGTTATAATCTGGGTGTAACAAAGTCTTTTCGACCAGTTTACAACAGGTTATAATCTGGGTGTAACGAAGTCTTTTCGACCAGTTTACAACAGGTTATAATCTGGGTGTAACAAAGTCTTTTCGACCAGTTTACAACAGGTTATAATCTGGGTGTAACGAAGTCTTTTCAACCAGTTTACAACAGGTTATAATCTGGGTGTAACGAAGTCTTTTCAACCAGTTTACAACAGGTTATAACCTGGGTGTAACGACGTCATTTCGACCAGTTTACAACAGGTTATAATCTCTGTGTAACGATGTAATCTTGACCAGTTTACAACAGGTTATAATCTGTGTGTAACGATGTAATCTTGACCAGTTTACAACAGGTTATAATCTGGGTGTAACAACGTTATTTCAACCAGTTTACAACAGGTTATAATCTGGGTGTAACAAAGTAATTCGACCAGTTTTTCCAGCTGGGAGTGTACATGGCTGAAATGACTAACTGTCATTCACACTACCAGCTCTCACAGTCTCACATCAGAATTAGACGCTCATCCATGTTTCTCAAATGTCAAATTTCAAAGTAGTTCCAAACGTCTAATATCTAAATGTTTAAGGTTAAATTTCAGCATTAACTCCAAATTCTTAAGGTTAGGCATTAAATCCAAATGGTTAAAATAGGGGTTAAGGTTTGGGATTGGCTTAAAACAAAAATATTGAAAAAAACATTATATTGCTGGATTTTAACTTGCAACCTTTGTAATCAGTGGCAGTTGTTTACACCAATTCACCATCCCTGTCCATAATGCCCTAGCAAAACCAAAATCTACTTTAAGGTAAAAGCGCTCACCGTTGCCCCTAGTGGCCGTTTTCCTAGTCATCTCCCGACGTCCTCAGACATGGATGGACATCGAATAATGACTTTTTTCACAGGTGACCTGGCTACATTCACAACAGTGCCCAATTATTTCAAACACTGCAGCCCAACTGTCACAGTGTGAGCACTGTTCACTTCCTAAGTGACCTAGTATTCTTTAGCCTTCCTGTCTGTGTCCTGGCAGGAAGGGGGAGAAAGGTATTTGTGTGTGTGTGTGTGTGTGTGTGTGTGTGTGTGTGTGTGTGTGTGTGTGTGTGTGTGTGTGTGTGTGTGTGTGTGTGTGTGTGCATGCACATACACGTCTGTATCTGTGTCTGTGTTTGTGTCTGTGTATGTGGAGATTCCCTAGAAACACACTACTTCAATACAGCTACGACCGGAAGTTACTTTTTCGTAGCAGGTTAGGAGAACTTCAAATCAAATCATATCAAATTTTTTTAGTCACATGCGCCGAATACAACAGGTCTGTGTTGAATACAACGAATACAATAGGAATACACCTTACAGTGAAATGCTTACTTACGAGCCCCTAACCAAGAATGCAGTTTAAAAAAAATACGGATAAGAATGAGAAATAAAAGTAACAAGTAATTAAAGAGCAGCAGTAAAATAACAATAGCGAGACTATATACAGGGGGGTACCGGTACAGAGTCAATGTGCGGGGAAACCGGTTAGTTGAGATAGGGGCATGTAAAACGTCTGCCTTCTTCTCCGGCTCCATCTTAACCTTACACAGCAGGTTATGAGAATTAGGTTAAGGTTAGGAAAAGGGTTGGGGTTAGCATCTAGTGAAAAAATGCTCTCCTTACCTGCTACGAAAAGTCAGTTCTGATCTAGGGTTTAAATTAGGGTAAGGGGGTAGATTTAGTGTTAGGGAAAATAGGATTTTGAATTGGAATCAATTGTTGGTCCCAAAAAAGTTATGGTTAGGTTTAGGGTTAGGGGTTAAGGTTAGGGGTTAAGGTTAAGGTTAGGTTCAGAGGTTAGGGAAAATAGGATTTTGAATGCGAATCAATTGTTGGTCCTCACAAGTATAGCAAGACATAGCTGTGTGTGTGTGTGTTGGTGAAGCCCCCAAAACTGTTAGTCCGCAACAGGAAATCAATAGTCCCGGCTATCAGGAGACGCTTCCTTTCCTTCACAGCACTAAATGTCGGAGGCATAATTTTCGAGCAAGGGTTTCACCCCATTTCCTGCCTGTGGAGGGTAGGCCTTGCCTATCCCAGTCCCCAGCCAGTCCCCAAGAGCCGGCAGCAAGCAGCTCCCATCCCGGCCTGACCCAGTGCTGACATCATCAGAGTCTGTCTGTAACAGACCGGGAGATGGACCGCTGCTTTCCCTGAGAGGAGGGAAGGCTGTTGCTGTTGTGTTGTGGCTGTTCACAGTTCAACCACAGAGTAGACTCACTCACACATAGACATTCACACGCACTGTTAGGAGAGACACAATCACATGGAAAGGTTATTACTATTTTATGTCATGGTATTGACCTTGGATGGATGAATAAATGAATGAATGAATGAACAATCACATTAATGAATGAGCAAATTAATAAATGGATGTATAGATGAATGAATGACTGAGTGAACCAACAACTGAATGAATGAATTGTGGTGAGCCGTGAAGACTTCATCCCACTACGCAGCTGCAGGACATTGTGCCAATCAGGCCTGGGACACCTGCAGCTGTTGAAACGTTTGTGCCAGGTTGCCAGTGCAAAATAATCTGAGGAGCAGAGAAGACGCATTGCTGTGCTGCTGAGCCTCCCCAGAAATGATTTATTCAAGCCTTTATTGAATTTGAGTTGAGAGTTTGATAACCTTTATGTCGAAAATCTTTATGTTCCATATTTTACCTCTTGAAGAGGAATCTTTATTGTGGTGAGTTGTCACCTTTTGAAGATTATCATCATGGTACAAGACGAATAAAAGGGCACCGTAAGCGTCTGTTGGACCCTAAAACCCTTTCTACGGTCCAGTGAGCGCCACCAACCCCCTCAATGAATAGATTAATGAATTTAATCTTCCCTGGGGTAAAGCAGATCTGAAAGCACAATCTGAAAGTCTATTTTTGAAAAGGTTTAGTAACGTTGCTCCAGTGCTCCAGCACAGCTGACATGTAACCCCAGATACATAGATAGACTTACCTGATCAGGTGGCAGTATTACCATGAGGCTAACACCACCTGTCTAACTGTTCACAACAGATCCCATTACATGTGGAGGCCACAGAGAGCTAGCGGATTCGTTTACGGTATTAGCCATGTTGTATCCAAGATGGCCGAAAAATACAATGTAAACTGCCAACAGTTTTGTTCTGTGTTCTCAAAGACTCAGATCTAGGATCAGCTTTCCCTCTACAATCCTAGCCTTAACCATTGGTGGAGAAATATTTTAGAACTAAGAGGGGTGAATATGTTATGAAGCTGAGTGGTGAGGATTTCATTGTGCTAACCTTTTAACCTCTTTCAGTACAGGGACTACTGAGTATATGTAGGGGGTTATATTGAGGGAAGTATGGGTGGTGTTCAGAAGAGAGGAAATGTTTTTTTAAAGAGTGAAACCTGGAGGTACTACCAGAACATGTCCAATTAGAACATATATCTTTGTTTTCTGTTGCAAAAAGTGTTGCTACCATGTGCACTACTAAACATGACCCAGGTGACCTGTCACATCTCTATTCCATTATTATGGTCTGGCATGATGAAACATCTCCTTCAAGCCTTATTTAGACACGAGGGGGATTCTGCCTCTGTAGATTCTGTCTCTGTGGTTGCTCATTACCTAGAGAGTGTATGATCAGTGGGCCAGAGCAGCAGCAGCTGGTTCTTGGGTGCACGCACACACACACACACACACACACACACACACACACACACACACACACACACACACACACACACACACACACACACACACACACACACACACACACACACACACACACACACACACACACACACACACACACACACACACACACACACACACACACACACACACACAGAGCTAGGGTGAGTGAAAGCCTACCCCCTGGGACACATGATACCCCACCCAAAATGTCTAAATACTTCCCCCATTCACACACTCAAATCAACCTTCAGTTCATATGCTTTTTGTTCTGTGGACCCCTCCTCTCTATCTCTCTTTTCTGGTATCTCTCTTTCTCTATTTCTGTTTTCTGTTTTCTGGTGTCTCTATCTCTATGGTCTTTCTCTCTGGTCTCCCTCTTTCACTGACTTCTATCTTTCTTCCTGGTCTCTCTCTCCCCCCCATCTCTCCTTATTTGTGATGATGACTTCATCCTCCTACACGGCTAGTTACACATCAAAGGCCTGGGAGTGTTTAAGGCAGAAGTCTAAGTGATGCCAACTGTGATCATGTGAAACAGTTGTCTCATCGTTAAAGGTTGTCACTATACAGCAAACCATCATTTTATTGTCAGGAGGATCAAGCCTGTAGAAACCAACTACAATCCATAATCAAATGGTTATAATCTATATTGAACTAAATACTTTCACTGAAAAGCTAACATATTACATTTATGTATACTGACATGTATTTGTATACAGACTATATAATTAACTTGATAAAAGATACATTAACCATATTGATTTCCCTACACATAGAGATGATAGGCATGATAACACAACAAATGCCTCCTTTTTGATAATGCACTGAGACAATAATACATACAATGCAGCCAGAGGCTTTTATCCAAAGCATCTAACAGTACAACTTGCATACAGTTTGGTATGGGTGGCCACAGCGGGATACACATCCACAACCCTAGTGATGCAAGTGCTCTACCATGCCCTACCAGCTGAGCCATTCAGGACCACAGATAATAACTGAACTGAGTAGATTTCATGTGAAGACATTAATCGTCCCCTAATGTCCTTCTCCTGCCCTGACCTCTGACCTTGAGGTGTTATTACAGGTGATGTTAAGTGACCATCCCATCGTTGTCCTCTGAACTCCGACCCTGACAGCTGCTCTCTGCGCTTTAAGGGAGAACACCCTTGAATAGAGTTCACCCACAGAAACTCTATGGAAACTTGGCTGTCTCTCAAGTCCATTTTTAATTCCAGTCCCGCCCCTCCCTTCCTCTGCCGTTGTCTCGTTCTGAGGGGGAGAGTTAGAGCCTGTTTGACTTCTGAACTCTTCTGAACAAGGTCTGGCCCTACCGAAGTATGGTTGTGTTTCAGTTGAGAAATGGGACAGTGGTGTCTTTGTGTGGCTCTGAATACATCATTAACTCACACACCCCTGTTAGGCGACTGCACACTGGATGGCTCTGTTTGAGCCACAATGGTTGATGTTTCAACAGTGTACTCAGAGGGGTGGCACATACGCACACACACACACACACACACACACACACACACACACACACACACACACACACACACAGGGCCGTTTCCCACCCTTCCCGTGTCCTGTCCCCTGCCGGGGCGACCCCACCCTGCTCGCTATTGTCTGACTGAGGACCCACAGGACACACACACACACACACACACACACACACACACACACACACACACACACACACACACACACACACACACACACACACACACACACACACACACACACACACACACACACACACACACACACACACACACACACACACACACACACACACACACACACACACACACACACACACACACACACACACACACACACAGCAGGATAGAGCTTGATGCTTGACCTCCCTGATTCCATTGTTTTAAGTACACTTATTAAGAGCCACCTGTGAGTCTGTCTGTATGGAGTTTCCCACAGATCATGTCCCCTACCACATGTCATATCCCCTGGTACCGAGCCAGGGCTCACCAGTGGTTTGTCTGGTAAATTCTTCTTGTGTGGAGACCAGTCTTCTAGCCAGGGCTCACCAGTGGTTTGTCTGGTAAATTCCTCTTGTGTAGAGACCAGTCCTCTAGCCAGGGCTCACCAGTGGTTTGTCTGGTAAATTCCTCTTGTGTAGAGACCAGTCCTCTAGCCAGGGCTCACCAGTGGTTTGTCTGGTCAATTCCTCTTGTCTAGAGACCAGTCCTCTAACTCAAGGGTGGGTGATCCCCAGTCATCAGAGGGTGAGATTAAACAGGTTGTAGGCTAGCTCATCAAAGGTTCAGTAAAAACTTTGGTTGAGTAAGGTTGTCAGTTTCAAAGAAACTAAGGTTAGGGGAAAGTTGACCGGAGGTTTTTTCTGGAAGGCAGAATATTAAAGACATTTCAATGGTGAGTTTCCGAAAGCCTCGTAGCTAACATGTTACTTTATTCTATTGATGAAACAGACCAAGAAACGGACTGGCCATACGGCAGTTCAGGCAAATACCCAGTGGCGGTGGGCCAGTGTGTAAAAATACAGGATTTCTGGTTCCAGTCCACCCCTGCCCAAACCCACACAAATGTGGATCCTTAGAGGTACAATGTATTGTTATTAATTCTGTTCCTATCTGAAACATGAAGGGTGGGTGATGATATAGTCATCAGAGCATGACTTACAGAATGGCTTGTGTACCAAATAGTACCCTATTCTCTATATAGTGCACTTATTTTGACCAGAGCCCTGTGGGCTAAGTAATGCACTATGAAGGGAATAGGGAGCCATTTGGAACACAGTGGAGTGTAGCTCAGGAAATGTATGGTAAATAGTATTTCTTAACCGTGAACAGTCTTACTGTATTATTAAATGGAGTTTCACTTGAACCAGTGACTTTGCTTGTAGGGAAGCAGAGTTCTGCCTGTTCCATAAAGTTTCACACCTCTTAGCAGAGAGAATTCAGAGATCATTATTTTGACATATCCAGGTAACGCCCTGTCAAAGACATTCAATTCCTGTCTGGCTGTGGGCATGTTTTGCAAACAGTGCTACATTGAACGTTTGTAATAAATGTCCACAAAGATATGACTTTGAGACTAGTGTGCTAAATATGAGCTGTGTGTGTGTGTGTGTGTGTGTGTGTGTGTGTGTGTGTGTGTGTGTGTGTGTGTGTGTGTGTGTGTGTGTGTGTGTGTGTGTGTGTGTGTGTGTGTGTGTGTGTGTGTGTGTGTGTGTGTGTGTGTGTGTGTGAAGGAGGCTAATGTGAACCAGCAGTAACCCTCTCCTCTGGGAACATTCTCGGAGTGTGATGTAATCTCTTCCTATGCCGAGTCTCAACCCTCCTCTCTGTCTCACACACAAACTAAATAATGTCACCTATATCTCAGTAATATGACTTGGTAATATGACTCGGTAATATGACTCGGTAATATGACTCGGTAATATAACTCGGTAATATGACTCGGTAATATAACTCGGTAATATGACTCGGTATAATATAACTCAGTATTATAACCTCTATGTTGACAGTATCTGAATAACTTTACCTATGTTCACATAACTGAACATTATTATCATTATCATACCATTGATATGAGAACGGAGTAACGATATCTATACAATCACATAATAACTGAATTCCATTAGTGTGTGTTTGTGTATTTGGGTTTATAGTTCAGGCCTGTAATGTCTACAGATTCTCAGCAATTGTTTTGGAGGAAGGGAGACCCGTCCCCTGCATGTACAGTAGAGAACTGTAGACATTTACAGAAGATATACTAGACAACCAAAATCAATCACTCACAGCAAATCAACAGTCCACAAACATCTCTTCACAGGTAATTATCACTTCAGTGATACACCCACCAAGTACAGAGCTACATAAACTGAGAGGACAAATATTAGGAACACCTTCCTAATATTGAGTTTAAATCAAATCAAACTTTATTAGTCACATGATCCGAATACAACAAGTGTAGACTTTACCGTGAAATGCTGAATTCAACAAGTGTCGACCTTACCGTGAAATGCTGAATTCAACAAGTGTCGACCTTACCGTGAAATGCTGAATTCAACAAGTGTCGACCTTACCGTGAAATGCTGAATTCAACAAGTGTCGACCTTACCGTGAAATGCTGAATTCAACAAGTGTCGACCTTACCGTGAAATGCTGAATTCAACAAGTGTCGACCTTACCGTGAAATGCTGAATTCAACAAGTGTCGACCTTATCGTGAAACGCTGAATTCAACAAGTGTCGACCTTACCGTGAAATGCTGAATTCAACAAGTGTCGACCTTATCGTGAAACGCTTACTGACCTTAACCAACAATGCAGTTCAAAAGAGTTAAGAAGTAATTTACCAAATAAACTAAAGTAAAAAATTATAAAAAGTAACACAATAAAATAACAACAACGAGGCTATATACAAGGGGCACCGGTACCGAGTCAATGTGCGGGGATACAGGTTAGTAGAGGTAAAGTGACTATGCATGGATAATAAACAGTGAGTAGCAGCAGTGTAAAAATGAATAGGGGGATCAGTGTAAATGGTCCAGTGGCCATTTGATGAATTGTTCAGCAGTCTTATGGCTTGGGGGTAGAAGCTGTTGAGGAGCCTTTTGGTCCTAGACTTGGTGCTCCGGTACCACTTGCCGTGCAGTAGCAGAGAGAACAGTCTATGACTTGGGTGACTGGAGTCTTTGACAATTTTTGGGGGTTTTCCTCTGACACCATCTAGTATATAGATCCTGGATGGCAGGAAGCTTGGCCCCAGTGATGTACTGGGCTGTACGCACTACCCTCTGTAGCGCCTTACGGTCAGATGCCAAGCAGTTGCCATACCAGACGGTGATGCAATCAGTCAGGATGATCTCTATGGTACAGCTGTAGAACTTTTTGAGGATCTGGGGACCCATGACAAATCTTTTCAGTCTCCTGAGGGGGAATAGGCTTTGTCGTGCCCTCTTCAGGACTGTCTTGGTGTGTTTAGACCATGATAGCTCCTTTGTCTTGCTCACATTGAGGGAGAGGTTGTTGTCCTGGCACCACACTGTCAGGTCTCTGACCTCCTCCCTACAGCTGTCTCATCATTGTTGGTAATCACGCCTACCACCGTTGTGTCGTCAGCAAACTTAATGATGGTGTTGGAGTCGTGTTTGGCCATGCAGCTGTGGGTGAACAGGGAGTACAGGAGGGGACTAAGAATGCACCCCTGAGGGGCCCCTGTGTTGAGGATCAGCGTAGCAGACGTGCTGTTGCCTAACCTTACCACCTTGGGGCGGCCCATCAGGAAGTCCAGGATCCAGTTGCAGAGGGAGGTGCTTAGTCCCAGAGTTGGTTCAGAGCCCGTAAAACGGCAGCCACCCCCTCTGGCGCCATTCTCTTCACACAGGTCAAATAAGGATTTTTAAGCCTTGACACAATTGAGCCATGGATTGTGTGCCATGGGCAAGACAAAAGATCTTCACCCCCTTTTGCCCTCAGAACAGCCTCAACTCTAAAAGGTGCCGAAAACATTCCACAGGGATGCTGGCCCATGTTGACCCTAATGCTGACTCCACTTGTTGTGTCAAGTTGGCTGGATGTTCTTGATACACATGGAAAACTGTTGAGCGTGAAAAACCCAGCAGCGTTGCTGTTCTTGACACACTCAAATCAGTGCACCTGGCACCTACTACCATACCCCGTTCAAAGGCACTTAGATCTTTTGTCTTGCCCATGGCACACATACACAATCCATGTCTCAATTGTCTCAAGGCTTAAAAACCCTTATTTGACCTGTCTCCTCCCCTTAATCTACACTGATTGAAGTGGATTTATCAAGTGACATAAATAAGGATCATAGCTTTCACCTGGATTCACCCAGTCAGTCTACGTCATGGAAGGAGTAATTCCTAACGTTTTGTACACTCAGTGTCTAATGTGACTGAGAGTTGAAAGACCAGAGAGAAAATCTCATTATTGTAATCTAATTGACTGTAGTATAAACTGTGTTGGCAACACTGTACCTTTAACAAGCATGCCAATAAAGTGAAATAAACTGAGAGAGGGAAAGAGAGAGAGAGAGAGAGAGAGAGAGAGAGAGAGAGAGAGAGAGAGAGAGAGAGAGAGAGAGAGAGAGAGAGAGAGAGAGAGAGAGAGAGAGAGAGAGAGAGAGAGAGAGAGAGAGAGAGAGGGAAAGAGAGAGAGAGAGAGAGAGAGAAAGAGAGAGAGAGAGAGAGAGAGAGAGAGAGAGAGAGGGAAAGAGAGAGAGAAAAAAGAGAGAGAGATAGAGCTGTGAGGAGAGCAAATTGTGTTATTGTTTAAAAATGTGTGTGTGTATGTGAGAGAGCGGGAGACAGAGAAAGAGAGCAAAAGAGAAAGAGAGAGGGACAGAGAGAGCAGGGAGCATACAGCTAGGTAGCTGTTGTGCAGCTTTTCCTGAACTCGGTCCTCGGGACCCTGAGGGGTGCACATGTAGGTTGTTGCTCTAACACTACACAGCTGGTTCAAATAATCAACTAATCTTTAAGCAACGAATCATCAGGTACTAAACGATATCATAACCACCATCGATAAAAGACAGTACTGTGCAGCCGTTTTCATCGACCTGGCCAAGGCTTTCGACTCTGTCAATCACCGTATTCTCATCGGCAGACTCAACAGCCTTGGTTTCTCAAATGACTGCCTCGCCTGGTTCACCAACTACTTCTCAGATAGAGTTCAGTGTGTCAAATTGGAGGGCCTGTTGTCCGGACCTCTGGCAGTCTCTATGGGGGTACCACAGGGTTCAATTCTCGGGCCGACTCTTTTCTCTGTATATATCAACGATGTCGCTCTTGCTGCTGGTGATTCCTTGATCCACCTCTACGCAGACGACACCATTCTGTATACATCTGGCCCTTCTTTGGACACTGTGCTAACTAACCTCCAAACGAGCCTCAATGCCATACAACACTCATTCCGTGGCCTCCAACTGCTCTTAAAAGGACCTAAGTTTGGGAAATGCTGCTATAGTGTGTGTGTTCTGTTAGTGGTGGTTTGGAGCAACCTCAGATCAGGCCGGATACAGCAGGAACTGTGGCTTGGTGTGTGTGTGTGTGTGTGTGTGTGTGTGTGTATTTGTTTGTAGGAAACGGCCACACCTCAGAGGGAGAAAGACAAAACGTCCTCTGTAAACAGCCTGCATGGTAGCAGGAAGGTTAGTATACTCAATGTACAGCAAATCAATGGAAGGATTTTGAAAGCTTTTTATTCATAAAACGAATTCAATATCAATAAAACAAGAATGATTCAGTCATCAGTAAAGTTACTGTCTTTTCTCGAATTGTCACAGAAATGACACATTACAATCATGTGAAACACGTGTGTGTGTTTGTGTGCGTGTCTGTCTGTGTGAAACTGTACCTAAAAATACAACTGTTTGCAGATGATTTCCCAGAGTGGACTGACTAGAGTAGACTATACGCAGTGTTTCCCAACTCCAGTCCTCCAGTACCCCCAACAGTATTCTTTGTTGATGTGGCCCTTGACAAACACATCTGATTCATCAAGCCCTTGACAAGTTGAATCTGGTGTTTTTGGGCAAAAACAAAAATGGTGCTGTTGGGGATACTGGAGGACCAGAGTTGGAAAGCACTGGACTATACTGATAATAATAATACATTACATTTGTATAGCACTTTTCATTACAGTGTTATCGCAAAGCTCAATTATATATACAATAAAAACAACATACATTTAGAATTAAGGCAGGTCAAATAGCAATAGTGGGCTAGCTACTAAATCTATTTTAGATTGGGATTAGGACTATGAAAAAAACAGTCTTTAGAAGTGGGTTTTCAGGCCTGTTCTAAAAGTTCTTAGGGATGGAGCGGCTCTCAGATGCTCGGGGAGAAGAACCACAGAGCAGAATGCTCGGTCTCCCATAGTTGGGAGACATGTCTTGGGGACTTGAAGCAGTAGGGAGTGGTTTGAGTGGAGAGTGCGAGGTGGCTCGCGGATTGAGATGAGGTGGCTCGCGGATTGAGATGAGGTGGCTCGCGGATTGAGATGAGGTGGCTCGCGGATTGAGATGAGGTGGCTCGCGGATTGAGATGAGGTGGCTCGCGGATTGAGATGAGGTGGCTCGCGGATTGAGATGAGGTGGCTCGTGGATTGAGATGAGGTGGCTCGTGGATTGAGATGAGGTGGCTCGCGGATTGAGATGAGGTGGCTCGCGGATTGAGATGAGGTGGCTCGCGGATTGAGATGAGGTGGCTCGTGGATTGAGATGAGGTGGCTCGTGGATTGAGATGAGGTGGCTCGTGGATTGAGATGAGGTGGCTCGTGGATTGAGATGAGGTGGCTCGCGGATTGAGATGAGGTGGCTCGCGGATTGAGATGAGGATGATGTAGGTGGGGCTCAACCCATTCAAGGCTTGAAATAGAAGAAGGAGAATGTTGAAGTGGATGCTGTAGTTGGACAGTAGCCAGGGGAGTTGGGCCAGGATCCAGGTGATGTGGTCTGACTTCTTAGTCCTGGTCAGGACCCTGGCACCACTTTTCTGGATTAGTTGGAGCCTCTGTAGGGATTTGGCTGGGAGACCCACAAACAACTCATTACTGTAGTCGATCCGAGTGAAGATGGAGGCATGGATGGCTTTCTCTGCATCTGGCTGCAGGAATGATGGTATGACTCGGGCAATGTTTTTAAGATGGAACAATTATGTTGTTTTATATGGGCATCGAAGGACAGAGAAGGATCAAACTTGATTCCTAGGTTGGAGATGACAGAGGACAGGTAGATGACCTGGCCATTGATTGGAGGGCAGATGTTCCCAGCACTGGTGACCTGCTTAGGTGTCCCAATAAGCATAGCTTCCGTCTTGCTACTGTTAAAGTGGAAGAAGTTCTCTTTCATTCATGCCCTGATGTCCTCTAGGTAGCTGATGATTTGTCCTAGGGCAGAGATGGTGTCTGGTTTTGTGTTAATATACACTACATGGCCAAACGTATGTGGACACCTGCTTGTCGAGCATCTCATTCCAAAATAATTGGAATTAATATGGAGTTGGTCCCCCCTTTGCTGCTATAACAGCCTCCACTCTTCCGGGAAGGCTTTCCACTAGATGTTGGAACATTGCTGTGGGGACTTGCTTCCATTCAACCACAAGAGCATTAGTGAGGTCAGGCATTGATGTTGGGCGATTAGGCCTGGCTCGCAGTCGGCGTTCCAATTCATCCCAAAAGTGTTCGACGGGGTTGAGGTCAGGGCTCTGTGCAAGCCAGTCAAGTTCTTCCACACCAATCTCGACAACCCATTTCTGTATGGACTTCGCTTTGTGCAAGGGGGCATTGTAATGCTGAAACAGACAAGGGCCTTCCCCAAACTGCCACAAAGTTGGAAGCACAGAATCATCTAGAATGTCATTGTATGCTGTAGCATTAAGATTTCCCTTCACTTGAACTAAGGGGCCTAGCCCAAACAATGAAAAATCCAGACCATTATTCATGATCCACCAAACTTTACAGATGGCATTATGCATTGGGGCAGGTAGCGTTCTCCTGGCATACGTAAAACTCAGATTAGTCCGTTGGACTGTCAGATGGTGAAACCTGATTCATCACTCCAGAGAACGCATTTCACTGCTCCAGAGACCA
The DNA here is from genome assembly GCF_029448725.1 of Salvelinus fontinalis. Lineage (NCBI taxonomy): Eukaryota > Metazoa > Chordata > Actinopteri > Salmoniformes > Salmonidae > Salvelinus > Salvelinus fontinalis. The sequence continues at coordinate 40,823,077 of NC_074695.1, forward strand.
ATGGTGGTGAGCTTTACACCACTCCAGCTGATGCTTGGCATTGCGCATGTTGATCTGTCTTGTGTGCGGCTGCTAGGCCATGGAAACCCATTTCATGAAGCTCCCGACGAACAGTTGTTGTGCTGACATTGCTTCTGGAGGCAGTTTGGAACTCGATAGTGATTGTTTCAACTGAGGACAGACGATTTTTACGCGCTATGCACTTCAGCACTCGGCAGTCCCGTTCTGTGAGCTTGTTGTGAGCTTGTCGGAACTAGAAGCACAAGCATTTTGCTTCACTCGCATTAACATCTGCTAACCATGTGTATGTGACAAATAAAATTTGATCTGATTTGTGTGGCCTACCACTTCGCTGCTGAGCCGTTGTTGCTCCTAGATGTTTCCACTTCACAATAACATCACTTACAGTTGATTTGGGGCAGCTCTAGCAGGGCAGAAATTTGACGAACTGACTTGTTGGAAAGGTGACATCCTATGACGGTGTCACGTTGAAAGTCACTGAGCTCTTCGGTATGGGCCATTCTACTGCCAATGTTTGTCTATGGAGATTGCATGGTGGTGTGCCTGATTTTATACATCTGTCAGCAACAGGTGTGACTGAAGTAGCCAAATCCACACATTTTAGTGTATACTTGGGTATCGTCAATGTAGCAGTGGAAGTTGATGTTATAATCACTGAGGATTTGGCCGAGAGGGAGCATGTAAATTAAAAACAGGATAGGCCCCAGCACTGACCCCTGTAGGACGCCGCATATGACTGCAGACTCCTCCGATCTGGACTCCCCAATAGTGATACATTGCTTCCTATTGGAGAGGTATGAGCTGTTTCAGAGCTGTTCAAGCGACAGCAGTGTGCTCTCTGAGACGTTGCAGGAGGAGGATAAAGCAGAACTGAGATCTAAGAGGAGGAGGATGTGTTCTACGGAGTCTAAAGCAGAACTGAGATCTAAGAGGAGGAGGATGTGTTCTACGGAGTCTAAAGCAGAACTGAGATCTAAGAGGAGGAGGATGTGTTCTACGGAGTCTAAAGCAGAACTGAGATCTAAGAGGAGGAGGATGTGTTCTACGGAGTCTAAAGCAGAACTGAGATCTAAGAGGAGGAGGATGTGTTCTACGGAGGATAAAGCAGAACTGAGATCTAAGAGGAGGATGATGTGTTCTACGGAGTCTAAAGCAGAACTGAGATCTAAGAGGAGGAGGATGTGTTCTACGGAGTCTAAAGCAGAACTGAGATCTAAGAGGAGGAGGATGTGTTCTACGGAGGATAAAGCAGAACTGAGATCTAAGAGGAGGATGATGTGTTCTACGGAGTCTAAAGCAGAACTGAGATCTAAGAGGAGGAGGATGTGTTCTACGGAGTCTAAAGCAGAACTGAGATCTAAGAGGAGGAGGATGCAGGTAGATCCAAAACCAGCAGCTATCAGTATGTCGGTGGTAACTTTAACCAGAGTTCTATCGGTGCTGTGCAAGGGTCAGAAGCCAGACTGGAACACCTTATTAGATGACAGATGCGATTGAAGCTGGTTTGAAAATACTTTCTCAAGTACCTTAATAATAGGAAGGGGAGGTTGTACTACAACCTCGCCCTTGTAGGGTGGTGTACTACAGACACAACACCACCATCTGCTGGAGAGGATAGAAAAGGTTATTTTCCTCATAGGGCAGATTACCTTTCTAGTACCCTTTTCACACTAAAGAACCGACCAGACCAGAATCGTACTATGCTGACGCTGATATTTTCTTTTCACATTGCTCTTTCCAGCCCAGTTCCTGCATCTATAGTGGATGCTTAACCAGGAGAGTGCAGTACAGCTTGCTTCAGCTCTGCTCAGCTCAATAGAGTGGAAAAGGTATAGTACACCAGGCAACACGAGAGCATTGGCCAACTAGAAAAGGGAAATAGATTTGTCACAAGCAACTCCAGTCAATATTTGACATCCCTTCATGTGCTTACATCTATTAAATTATTTCTTCCCCTGTTTTGTTCAACTGCCTGAGGACATTTTAAATAACTCTTGTACAATGTATCACATTTCTTATGAGATGTATGTTTTAATTGTATGTTGTCCCTGTCAAATAAACATTACAAAGAAATAAACCATGGACAAAGTGGTAGTAGGGGGTTGATTCTACAGTGAAATTGTCCTAGAGAGGAAGCCAGGGATTAGATTTGGACTAGGCTTATATGTACAGTACCAGTCAAAGTTTGGACACACCTACTCATTTAAGGGTTTTCTTTATTTTTTTACAATTTTCTACAATGTAGAATAATAGTGAAGACATCAAAACTATGAAATAACAAATATGGAATCATGTAGTAACCAAAAAAGTGTTAAACAAATCAAAATAGATTCTATATTTGAGATTCTTCAAAGTAGCCACCCTTTGCCTTGATGACAGCTTTGCACACACTTGGCATTCTCTCAACCAGCTTCATGAGGTAGTCACCTGAAATGCATTTCAATTAACACGTGTGCCTTGTTAAAAGTTAATTTGTGGAATTTCTTTCTTTTTTAATACGTTTGAGCCAATCAGTTGTGTTGTGACAAGGTAGGGGTGGTATACAGAAGATATTTGGTAAAATACCAATTCAATATTATTTCAAGAACAGCTCAAATAAGCAAAGAGAAACGACAGTCCATCATTACTTTAAGACACGAAGGTCGTCAATGCGGAAAATTTCAAGAACCCTTGAATGAGTACGTATGATGATACTGGTTCTCATGAGGACGGCCACAGAAAAGGAAGACCCAGAGTTACCTCTTCTGCAGAGGATAAGTTCATTAGAGTTACCAGCTTCAGCAATTGCAGCCCAAATAAATGCTTCACAGAGTTCAAGTAACAGACACATCTCAAAGCCTTGCTTTGGCCAAGAAGCACAAGCAATGGACATTAGACCGGTGGAAATCTGATGAGTCCAAATTTGAGATTTTTTGGTTCCAACCGCTGTGACTTTGTGAGACATAGAGTAGGTGAACGGATGATCTCCGCATGTGTGGTTCCCGCCGTGAAGCATGGAGGAGGAGGTGTGATGGTGTGGGGGTGCTTTGCTAGTGACACTGTCTGTGATGTATTTAGAATTCGAGGCACACGTAACCAGCATGGCTACCACAGCATTCTGCAGCGATATGCCATCCCTTCTGGTTTGCTCTTAGTGGAACTATCATTTGTTTTTCAACAGGACAAGGACCCAACACACCTCCAGGCTGTGTAAGAGCTATTTGACCAAGAAGGAGAGTGATGACGTGTTGATGACCTGGCCTCCACAATCACCCGACCTCAACCCAATTGAGATGGTTTGGGATGAGTTGGACCGCAGAGTGAAGGAAAAGCAGCCAACAAGTGCTCAGCTTATGTTGGAACTCCTTCAAGACTGTTGGAGAAAATAGTAAAAATAACGAAACACCCTTGAATGAGTAGGTGTGTCCAAGCTTTTGACTTGTACTGTAATTTTATAGGCAGCCCAATTCTAATATATCTTCCACTATTTGGTATTTTGACCAATAACATCAGATCTTTTCACGTCAGATATTTTTCATGGCTGATCTGATTGGTCAAAAAACCAACCAGTGGAATGTTTTTGTTGTTTAAACATAGCCTTTGCTCCTGAGTGGCGCCGTGGTCTAAGGCACTGCATCTCAGTGCTAGAGGCGTCACTACAGACCTAGGTTTGACACCGGATTGTTTCACACCCGGCCGTGATCGGGAGTCCCATAGGATGGCTAACAATTGGCCCAGCGTCATCCGGGTTAAGGGAGGGTTTGGCCGGGGTAGGCCGTCATTGTAAAATAACAATTTGTTCTTAACTGACTTGACTAGTTAAATAAAGGTTAAAAAAATGTAATATAATACGCCTTGGTGTGGAAAAACAAGTTGGATGTAGTGAGGGGTGACTTCTAACACTAGATGGCAATATAAACTTCCATTTCAATTCGGCAATCTGTTATCAATATCAAGCCCACTGACATATAGAATAAGAACAAAATTATGTTTGTTTAGAAACTAGAAATTGTTGTGCCAAAGAACTCCTATTGAAGTAACTGAAATGTTAATGTGGTGAGTTGTTTTTGTGATTCCTACCTCCTTATTGTATGTTATTTCATTTCTGTAAGGACCACAGCATCCCTGAATGTTGGAAAAGTGAGACAACTGAAATGAATGTTAATTTTACGTCTAGTCAGTGTATCTGTAAACATGTGACTGAAATACCTCCTTAACTAACTCAGTCAATAACCTTGGCTCAGGCTCCCTACTTTTCTGAATGCTCTCCACCTCTCTCTCTCTCTCTCTCTCTCTCTCTCTCTCTCTCTCTCTCTCTCTCTCTCTCTCTCTCTCTCTCTCTCTCTCTCTCTCTCTCTCTCTCTCTCTCTCTCTCTCTCTCTCTCTCTCTCTCTCTCTCTTTCCCCTTCTCTTTCCCTACAGTCTGGTCATGAAGTGATTATTTCATATGAAATGTTGGCACCATTGGCCATCACCAAGGGAGGAGGCTAAGCAGTCCTTTAGGGTGAGAGTTAACAGTTCTTTAGGGTTAGGGTTAACAGTCCTTTAGGGTGAGAGTTAACAGTCCTTTAGGGTGAGAGTTAACAGTCCTTTAGGGTTAGGGTTAACAGTCCTTTAGGGTTAGGGTTAACAGTCCTTTAGGGTTAGGGTTAACAGTCCTTTAGGGTTAGGGTTAACAGTCCTTTAGGGTGAGAGTTAACAGTCCTTTAGGGTTAGGGTTAACAGTCCTTTAGGGTGAGAGTTAATAGTCCTTTAGGGTTAGGGTTAACAGTCCTTTAGGGTGAGAGTTAACAGTCCTTTAGGGTTAGGGTTAACAGTCCTTTAGGGTTAGGGTTAACAGTCCTTTAGGGTTAGGGTTAACAGTATTTTAGGGTTAGGGTTAACAGTCCTTTAGGGTTAGGGTTAACAGTCCTTTAGGGTGAGAGTTAACAGTTCTTTAGGGTTAGGGTTAACAGTATTTTAGGGTTAGGGTTAACAGTCCTTTAGGGTTAGGGTTAACAGTCCTTTAGGGTGAGGGTTAACAGTCCTTTAGGGTGAGAGTTAACAGTCCTTTAGGATGAGAGTTAATAGTCCTTTAGGGTTAGGGTTAACAGTATTTTAGGATTAGGGTTAACATCCTTTAGGGTTAGGGTTAACAGTCCTTTAGGGTGAGAGTTAACAGTCCTTTAGGGTTAGGGTTAACAGTATTTTAGGATTAGGGTTAATAGTCCTTTAGGTTTAGGGTTAACAGTCCTTTAGGGTTAGGGTTAACAGTCCTTTAGGATTAGGGTTAACAGTCCTTTAGGGTTAGGGTTAACAGTCCTTTAGGGTGAGAGTTAACAGTCCTTTAGGGTTAGGGTTAACAGTCCTTTAGGGTGA
>NC_074695.1:40832206-40859706 GCF_029448725.1 Salvelinus fontinalis
CACACACACACACACACACACACACACACACACACACACACACACACACACACACACACACACACACACACACACACACACACACACACACACACACACACACACACACACACACACACACTGAGTAAACCAATTATGCAACACTGTGTGTCCAGCAGCTCGAAGACATATTTAAAAACACAAATAGCCAAGTGAATACAGGGGTGTATGGGCAAGGTTTCCTCTTTGGCTAACACACAGGGTTTTGGCCGAAGAATGCTAGCCCATGCTAGCCACAGACTGGACACTCTGGTTATACACTGCATACTTAGCATTCCACATAAACACACAACACAACTTAAATTGACAGTTATCCAGACTGAATTTAAAGGAAAACTCCACCTTAAAACTATATTTTGGTATTTGTTTCATTAGTCCATTGTTGATATTGTCCCAAAATGTCAGCAATAAAGTTTTCAAGATATATAACTTTCAAAATCTTATCTTGAAAACTGTATTGCTGACATGCAAAACACTTTGGGACTATATTAACAATGGACTAATGAAACAAATACAAAAATATAGTTTTTGGGTGTAATTGTCCTTTCAGTAAACATCCAGTAATTATGACATTAAAGGGCTATCTAGGATTCCTACAACATCACAGTTTTAATAGTTGACCTGAGCTCATGGCATGTACTGGTTATATTCTTCAAGAATCAATGGCTATTTATCATTCATTTAAAAGTCAAAAAATGGATGTGACAATCCTAGATTTCCCCTTTAAATGTGGAGTTCGGGGCCTCCCGGGTGGCGCAGTGGTCTAGAGCACTGCATCGCAGTGCTAACTGCGCCACCAGAGTCTCTGGGTTCGCCTCCAGGCTCTGTCGCAGCCGGCCGCGACCGGGAGGTCCGTGGGGCGACGCACAATTGGGCTAGCTTCGTCCGGGTAAGGGAGGGTTTGGCCGGTAGGGATTTCCTTGTCCCATCGCGCTCCAGCGACTCCTGTGGTGGGCTGGGCGCAGTGCTCGCTAACCAAGGGGGCCAGGTGCACGGTGTTTCCTCCGACACATTGGTGCGGCTGGCTTCCGGGTTGGAGGCGCGCTGTGTTAAAGAAGCAGTGCGGCTTGGTTGGGTTGTGCTTCGGAGGACGCATGACTTTCGACCTTCGTCTCTCCCGAGCCCGTACGGGAGTTGTAGCGATGAGACAAGATAGTAATTACTAGCGATTGGATACCACGAAAAAATGGGTAGAAAAGGGGATAAAATAAAAAATAAATAAAAATAAAATAAAATAATAAATAAATAAATAAATGTGGAGTTCCTTCTAATCCAACCAAATCCAGCTACAGGATGTGAATACATGCATTATCCATGATTGAGTGACTTGACAGAAGGCACTGAAAAGTTATCGGAAATTAAACAATGTTATGTTATGTCCTTTAACCAAAGCTGCCCTCTGTAGGAAAAAAGATATCATGTAAATACGGAACAACACACACTTTGTCTCACACACACACACACACACACACACACACACACACACACACACACACACACACACACACACACACACACACACACACACACACACACACACACACACACACACACACACACACACACACACACACACACACACACACACACACACACACAAACAGCTTCATATACAGCCCTCTCTTTCTCTCTCTCTCTCTTCCCCATCCAAAGTTCTGAAAACAGTGTTACTGCTGTGTCCCATTACATCAATAGACTTTATTCATGTCAGAGGAAATTCCGAGTCACTCTGTAGTGCTGCTGTTCCATTGCTGGAAGAAGTGAACTTTCCTCCCTTAAGTCCTTTAAACAAGTGACCTTATACCAGAGGATTATACAAAACAGACCTATAAATACACACAGTCACAGTCACCAACTCTGTGCCTGGCAAGGGCCTAGAAATATAATGACTGGCATGGGTTCACTCAATATGGCCGCCGGTCCACCCATCATGGGACATTGGCTTTAATGAGACATGCTCTTCTAGTTATTCTATTTCTATGGGCCTAATAGCGCCAAGTACTGGAGTATAGAGCCGACTGAAAACCTGGCCAGTAGATGCTGAGTACCTAAATACTATGATGAGACGTGTATATTGCTTTTTCCTAAATGCATTTCTGGCAATGTGCTTAACAATAACTTGGGCCTGAGCCCTAAAGATATGATAGCAGTAGCAGCAGCAGTACAGGTGGCTGCTATGGACAACCTCCCTTAGACTAACTAATAACCTGGGCCTGACCCCTAAAGATATGATAGCAGTAGCAGCAGCAGTACAGGGGCTGCTATGGACAACCTCCCTTAGACTAACTAATAACCTGGGCCTGAGCCCTAAAGATATGATAGCAGTAGCAGCAGCAGTACAGGGGCTGCTATGGACAACCTCCCTTAGACTAACTAATAACCTGGGCCTGAGCCCTAAAGATATGATAGCAGTAGCAGCAGCAGTACAGGGGCTGCTATGGACAACCTCCCTTAGACTAACTAATAACCTGGGCCTGAGCCCTAAAGATATGATAGCAGTAGCAGCAGCAGTACAGGGGCTGCTATGGACAACCTCCCTTAGACTAACTAATAACCTGGGCCTGACCCCTAAAGATATGATAGCAGTAGCAGCAGCAGTACAGGGGCTGCTATGGACAACCTCCCTTAGACTAACTAATAACCTGGGCCTGACCCCTAAAGATATGATAGCAGTAGCAGCAGCAGTACAGGGGCTGCTATGGACAATCTCCCTTAGACTAACTACCTTGAGAGGAACCAAGATCTAAAGAGCCCATCCTCCTCTTGTTTGGCAGGTATACGTTCAGATAAAATTCTTACCAATTACGCTCATAATATATATATATATTTTGTGTTTACACTTCACAAACTAGTTTGTTATTAAGGCACATGAAAGATCACAAGAAGGAATTTTTGCAAAAAATGCATTTTGATGAAAACCCTTTTTTTGAAACTTTCAAATGGCTGTCCTGTAAAGTAGTAACATCCGGCATCCGCCCCATTCGCATGCTGCGTCACAAATGCCAACCTAGACCAGAGTCAATGTAGGCCCAGACATGTCACTGCTGGCACAGTCTATCTACCCTGTAGACCTATTCTTTCACTTTGGTAAAGCCAATTGTCTGAAATCAAATAATGGAAAAGCCATCCATATCTACCTAGTGCACTAACTAATACCCTACCCTGAGTAGAAGTCAACAGTCTAGAAGAGGCAAGTTGACCTTGAGCTTAAGCTGCGTCAGCATCAGTGTGTGTGTCTGCGTGTGTGTGTGCGTGTGCGTGTGCGTGTGTGCGTGTGCGTGTGCGCGTACGTGTGGGGTTTACTGTGCTCGCAAACCAACATGGAGAGAGAGATAGAGAGTGACCTAGAGAAGGGGGGAAGAGAGAGACAGAGATATAGAAGGGGAGGAGAGAGAAGGGGGAGGAGAGGGAGACAGAGAGAGAGAGATAGAAAAGGGGAGGAGAGACAGAGGAGGGAGATAGACAGAGAGAGAGACAGAGATAGAGAAGGGGAGGAGGTAGAGAGAGAGAGACAGAGAAAGGGGAGGAGAGAGAGACAGAGAAGGGGGAGGAGAGAGAGATAGAGAAAGGGAGGAGAGACAGAGGAGGGAGAGAGAGAGAGAGAGAGATAGAGAAAGGGAGGAGAGACAGAGGAGGGAGAGGAGAGAGCGAGAGAGAGAGTGAGATAGAGAGAGCGAGATAGAGAAAGGGAGGAGAGACAGAGGAGGGAGAGAGAAAGATACGTGGGGATGAGAGACAGAGGAGGGAGAGAGACAGAGAGAGAGACAGAGATAGAGAAAGGGAGGAGAGACAGAGAAGGGAGAGAGAAAGATACGTGGGGATGAGAGACAGAGAGGTCACGGGCAGCAATGAACAGTAAACAGAGAAAGATAGAGAGGGAGACCTTCAACAAACCTACAACATGATGCAGAACTGTGTCTCCAGTCTATCTACTATATCTGAGCTGAGGGATTCTTAGGGATTCTGAAGCATTTACAACAAACACACTAAATGGGACTGTGTGCATGCAAGTGTGTCTGTGTGTGTGTGTGCTGCTTGCCTCATTATTACAATAATGACAAACATCCTTCCATTATCAGAGCAATTTTCTTAAAAAACAACAACTTGTATGGCACATGGGGTTTCCACTTAACCTCCCGTCTGTTATTGGAAGAGCTATTCGTTACATCACAACATAGTGTTGTATCAACCACCATACAGAGAGGTATTTGTCAGCATGTGGAGTCCCAGCTCCTGTGGAAGTCAGCTCTTGTGGACCTTGGCCAGGGAACACAGAGAGCAGGGAAGCAACCAAAGACATGTGGCTGGGACAGGGTTGTGTGTGTGTGTGTGTGTGTGTGTGGAGGGGGGAAACGAAGACCCAATATTCATTGGCTCAGCATGAGAGAGGCCTGTCAGTCAGGATGTCTAATAACATGTTATGTCATTGATATGACAGTCTTATGACACAGGGTTCATAAAGTCTTACCTTTCCATCTTTTTGTTAATACATTTTTTTACTTGTCATATTTTATTTCTATTCTTGGGCATTATTATTATTTTTTAAATTTACCCCCTTTTTCTCCCCAATTTCGTAGTATCCAATTATTGTCTCATCGCTACAACTCCCATACTGGCTCGGGAGAGACGAAGGTTGAGAGCCATGCGTCCTCCGAAACACAACCCAACCAAGCCGCACTGCTTCTTAACACAGCGCGCCTCCCGCCGCACCAATGTGTTGGAGGAAACACTGTATACCTGGCGACCTGGTTAGCGTGCACTGCGCCCGGCCGGGCACAGGAGTCGCTAGTGCGCGATGAGACAAGGATATCCCTACTGGCCAAACCCTCCCTAACCTGGACGACGCTGGGCCAATTGTGCGTCGCCCCCCCGGTCGCGGCCAGCTGCGACAGAGCCTGGGCTCGAACCCAGAGTCTCTTAGACCACTGTGCCACCCGGGAGGCCCTCTTGGGCAGTATTGACAGGCATTATTGCAGAGAATTGCTCTCTCTCCAGATGACTCTATGGAATGATTTACATTCCAAGCTGTCTGGTTTCTTTCATTATTGCAGTTGGTCTCAAAAACAGGCATCATTCCTCCATGAATGAAGTGTTTTGTAAATGATCTAGTTCGCTGGGCTGGGGACATTGAGTACCCAATGTTATTTTGAAGCGGCACTGATAGCCATTTTTATTGGTTGTGTGACACCATCAGAACAACAACAAACCAATCATGCGTACTTTCATGTCTCCTGACGAATGAGGGGATTCTACTTATGCCCTGGCCCTGCCCTGGGGTGAACCGGGTTAGTGTTGATTACATTCGTTCTGGAACCAGGATCACTCCTCGACATGAGCCAGGTGCCCCGTTTTGGCCGACCGCAAAGTTGTCTCAAAACAAAAGTGGCGTAGGTTATTAAGCACGTGGAGTGATGAGTAGGATTCTGTGTTTTTACATGCAGACGGGTTTGCTTTTGATAAAAAGGCTTTATCTGCTTCCCAATTAAAACTAGTTACAAAAAATGTAACATAGATTTGATGGAAAAAAGCTGTTTCTGAACGATGCATCATGCTGCCTTGTTGACGACCAGCTGACTGACTAGCTAATAAACTTACTGTCAGAAAATCTTCAGATCTTTGTTTTACACAATGTCATATCTCAGTACACAATGTATGTAGCCTGCTGTATGTAGCCTGCTGTATGTAGACTGCTGTATGTAGCCTGCTGTATGTAGCCTGCTGTATGTAGCCTTCTGTATGTATCCTGCTGTATGTAGCCTGCTGAATGTAGCCTGCTGTATGTAGCCTGCTGTATGTAGCCTGCTGTATGTAGGCTGCTGTATGTAGCCCGATGTATGTATCCTGCCGTATGTAGCCTTCTGTATGTAGCCTGCTGTATGTAGCCTGCTGTATGTAGACTGCTGTACGTAGCCTTCTGTATGTATCCTGCTGTATGTAGCCTGCTGTATGTAGCCTGCTGTATGTAGCCCGCTGTATGTAGCCTGCTGTATGTAGCCTACTGTATGTAGCCTGCTGTATGAAGCCTGCTGTATGTAGCCTGCTGTATGTAGCCTGCTGTATGTAGACTGCTGTATGTAGCCTTCTGTATGTATCCTGCTGTATGTAGCCTGCTGTATGTAGACTGCTGTACGTAGCCTTCTGTATGTATCCTGCTGTATGTAGCCTGCTGTATGTAGCCTGCTGTATGTAGCCCGCTGTATGTAGCCTGCTGTATGTAGCCTACTGTATGTAGCCTGCTGTATGAAGCCTGCTGTATGTAGCCTGCTGTATGTAGCCTGCTGTATGTAGACTGCTGTATGTAGCCTTCTGTATGTATCCTGCTGTATGTAGCCTTCTGTATGTATCCTGCTGTATGTAACCTGCTGTATGTAGCCTGCTGTATGTAGCCTGCTGTATGTAGCCTTCTGTATGTAGCCTGCTGTATGTAGCCTGCAGTATGTAGCCTGCTGTATGTAGCCTTCTGTATGTAGCCTGCTGTATGTAGCCTGCAGTATGTAGCCTGCTGTATGTAGCCTGCTGTATGTAGCCTGCTGTATGTAGCCTGCTGTATGTAGCCTTCTGTATGTAGCCTGCTGTATGTAGCCTGCAGTATGTAGCCTTCTGTATGTAGCCTGCTGTATGTAGCCTGCTGTATGTAGCCTGCTGTATGTAGCCTTCTGTATGTAGCCTGCTGTATGTAGCCTGCAGTATGTAGCCTTCTGTATGTAGCCCGCTGTATGTAGCCTGCTGTATGTAGACTGCTGTATGTAGCCTTCTGTATGTACCCGCTGTATGTAGCCTGCTGTATGTAGCCTGCTGTATGTATCCTGCTGTATGTAGCCTGCTGTATGTAGCCTGCTGTATGTAGCCCGCTGTATGTAGCCCGCTGTATGTAGCCTGCTGTATGTAGCCTGCTGTATGTAGCCCGCTGTATGTAGACTGCTGTATACTTAGATAAGTGTTTCTGACTTGAGCGAAAAAATATCCATTTAAAGCAACATCTATAATGCATATGCAGGGTCATCATATAGGTTTGTTATGGTGAGAGAGAAGCAGTTAGTCAGGAGACCTTCACTTCTACTATTAGTGTGACAGACACACCAACTTCCAATTCTTACTACTACTACTGGACTATACTTCTAGTATTAATAATACTCTCCACTATTATACTACTGGACTATACTTCTAGTACTAATAATACTCTCCACTATTATACTACTGGACTATACTTCTAGTACTAATAATACTCTCCACTATTATACTACTGGACTATACTTCTAGTACTAATAATACTCTCCACTATTATAGTACTGGACTATACTTCTAGTACTAATAATACTCTCCACTATTATAGTACTGGACTATACTTCTAGCACAAATAATACTCTCCATTATACTTGGACTATACTTCCAGTACTAATAATACTCTCCATTATACTTGGACTATAGTTCTCGTACTAATAATACTCTCTAGTGTTACTACTATTGGACTATACTTCGAGTACTAATACTACCCCCCCCCCCCCCCCCCCCACTATTATACTGCTGGATCATACTTCTAGTACTAATAATACTCTCCACTATTATACTACTGGGCTATACTTCTAGTACTAATAATACTCTCCACTATTATACTACTGGACTATACTTCTAGTATTAATAATACTCTCCACTATTATACTACTGGACTATACTTCTAATACTAATAATACTCTCCACTATTATACTACTGGACTATACTTCTAGTACTAATAATACTCTCCACTATTATACTACTGGACTATACTTCTAATACTAATAATGCTCTCCACTATTATAGTACTGGACTATACTTCTAATACTAATAATGCTCTCCACTATTATACTACTGGACTATACTTCTAATACTAATAATGCTCTCCACGATTATACTACCGGACTATACTTGTGATACTAATAATACTCTCCACTATTATACTACCGGACTATACTTCTAATACTAATAATGCTCTCCACGATTATACTACCGGACTATACGTCAGATACTAATAATACTCTCCACTATTATACTACTGAACTATACTTATGATACTAATAATACTGTTCACTATTACTACTACTGGACTATACTTCTAGTACTAATAATATTCTCCACTATTATTGCTGCTGGACTATACCTCTAACACCAATAATACTCTCCACCGTTATTACTTTTGGACTATGCATCCGATATCAATAATACTCTCCAGTATTATTACTACTGGCCTATACTTCTAATACTAATAATACGCTCCACTATTACTACTACTGGACTATACTTCTCGTACTAATAATACTCTCCACTATTATTACTACTGGACTATACTTCTAATACTAACAGTACTCTCCACTTTTACTACTACCACTACTACTGCTGCAGCGGTACACTTTTATACCATTTACAAGTATGCATCGGTAAATCAAATAAAATATTATTTGTCACTTGCTTCGAAAACAACAGGTGTAGACTAACAGTGAAATGCTTTCTTACGGGTCCTTCCCAACGATGCAGAGAAAAAGATTGAAAAGTAAAACACGTAATAATAAGTGTTATAACACTTTACTTGACGTCTAGCATTATAACACTTTATGACACGGTCATAACTATGTCATAATATGTCATAACAGCTGGTATAACTTGTCAAACCTGTCATAATATGGTTATAACAGAGTCATGACACATTTAGACCTGTTGTGACATATATTGTGTTATTTTATGGCTGGTTATGACACCTGCATAAGAACCCACAAAACCTACCACACAAGGCAAAACATTCCTTTGCACCATAGCCTACTTGTCAACAGTATGTTTGTTATATAACATTTTCTGAAATTGACCATGGTAAATTATCATTGTAATTGAGCACACATTGATGTCAGACATGCACCTACCCCAATGCTCTGTTGCTGATGACTGGGGTGAATGCAGGAGCAGATTTCAGGAGCAGGACAAGACACCCTCTTTTTGACTGATTCCTGACATCAGGGCATGTACGTGACAGGCCTATCTGGCTTATATGATTATGATGGTCATAATGCTTCTTGACAGTGTCATAAAGTGTATTTTCTACAAGTTATTCAAAATACGATAAAAAAACGACTGTGAAGAATTTTTTACAACAACAACAAAGAATTTAAGAAACAAACGAAAAGGGCATTTCTTGGCAGGGAAAAAACACATTTGAATAAATATGGGTTTTGACACTCTTATGTAGGTGTCATAACCAGCCATAAAATAAAACAATATGTGTCACAACAGGTGTAAAAAGATTGTTAATGACAATGCTATGACATATTATGACATGGATATGATTGTGTCATAATGTGTTATGGCGCTAGTTGTCAAGGAAAGTGTTACCAAAGTAATAATAGATACACAATGACTAACTATAACTTGTCTATATACAAGGGGTACCAGTACTGAGTTGATGATAACTTGTCTATATACAGTTGAAGTCGGAAGTTTACATACACTTAGGTTGGAGTCATTAAAACTCGTTTTTCAACCACTCCACAAATTTCTTGTTAACAAACTATAGTTTCGGCAAGTCGGTTAGGACATCTACTTTGTGCATGACACAAGTCATTTTTCCAACAATTGTTTACAGACAGATTATTTCACTTCCAGTGGGTCAGAAGTTTACATACACTAAGTTGACTGTGCCTTTAAACAGCTTGGAAAATTCCCAAAAATTATGTCATGGCTTTAGAAGCTTCTGATAGGCTAATTTACATCACTTTGGGTCAATTGCAGGTGTACCTGTGGATGTATTTCAAGGCCTACCTTCAAACTCAGTGCCTCTTTGCTTGACATCATGGGAAAATCAAAAGAAATCAGCCAAGACCTCAGAAAAAATTGTAGACCTCCACAAGTCCGGTTCATCCTTGGGAGCAATTTTTAAACGCCTAAAGGTACCACGTTCATTTGTACAAGCAATAGAACGCAAGTATTAACACCATGAAACCACGCAGCCATCATTCCACTCCACGTTCTGTCTCCGAGAGATAAAAGTACTTTGGTGCGAAAAGTGCAAATCAATCCCAGAACAATAGCAGAAGACCTTGTGAAGATGCTGGAGGAAACGGGTACAAAAGTATCTATACCCACAGTAAAATTAGTCCTATATCGATGTAACCTGAAAGGCCGCAGCGAGGAAGAAGGCACTGCTCCAAAACCACCTTAAAAAAGCCAGACTACGCTTTGCAACTGCACATGGGGACAAAGATCGTACTTTTTGGAGAAATGTCCTCTTGTCTGATGAAACAAAAATAGAACTGTTTGGCCATGATGACCATCGTTATGTTTGGAGGAAAAGGGGGGATGCTTGCAAGCCGAAGAACACCATCCCAACCGTGAAGCACGGGGTGTCACGACTCCCACCGAAGGTGGCTCCTCTTCCTGTTCGGGCGGCGCTCGGCTGTCGTCGTCACCGGTCTACTAACTGCCACCGATCCCTTTTCCCTTTTCTGTTGGTTTTGTCTTATTGGTTACACCTGTTTCTTGTTTAGGTTTTCGTTGGGCCATTTAAGCCGGTAATGCCCGCCTGCTTTTGTGCGGGCTTATTTTCCTCTGTTCATGTTTGTGGTTGTGCGTTTTTCTTGGTTTTCTCCGGACTGGTTGGGTCCTGGTTTTGGGCCGGTATTGTTATTGCGCCTGGTGTTTTGGCGTGACCATTTCCCCTGCGCCGGAATAAAACGTTGTCCTTTACCCTCTGCTTCCTGCGCCTGACTCCGCACCCACTACGCATAGAATTGCATTACAGGGGGTGGCAGCATCATGTTGTGGGGGTGCTTTGCTGCAGGAGGGACCGGTGCACTTCACAAAATAGATGGCATCATGAAGACGGAAAATTATGTGGATATATTGAAGCAACATCTCAAGACATCAGTCAGGAAGTTAAAGCTTGGTCGCAAATGGGTCTTCCAAATGGACAATGACCCCAAGCAAACTTCCAAACTTGTGGCAAAATGCCTTCAGGACAAATAGGGCTGTTTTCTGTATATCACCCTTACCTTGTCACAACACAACTGATTGGCTCAAATGCATTAAGAAGGAAAGAAATTCCACAAATTAACTTTTAACAAGGCACACCTGCTAATTGAAATGCATTCCAGGTGACTACCTCATTAAGCTGGTTGAGAGGATGCCAAGAGTGTGCATCATCAAGGCAAAGGGTGGCTACTTTGAAGAATCTAACATCTAAAATAAAAAAATTTGGTTACTACAGTACATGATTCCATATGTGTTATTTCATAGTTTTGATGTCTTCACTATTATTCTATAATGTAGAAAATAGTGAAATAAAGAAAAACCCTTGAATGAGAAGGTGTGTCCAAACTTTTGACTGGTACTGTACGTCTACCTCAATGACCTCATCCCCCTGCACATCAACTTAGTACTGGTACCCCTTGTACAGTTGAAGTCGGAAGTTTACACACACCTTAGCCAAATACATTTAAACTCAGTTTTTCACAATTCCTGACATTTAATCCAAGGAAAAATTCCCTGGTTAGGGCAGTTACGATCACCGCTTTAAGAATGTGAAATATCAGAATAATTATAGAGAGAATGATGAATTTCAGCTTTTATTTCTTTCATCACATTCCCAGTGGGTTAGAAGTTTACATACACTTAATTAGTATTTGGTAGCATTGCCTTTAAATTGTTTTTATTCTGGTCAAACGTTTCAGGTAGCCTTGCACAAGCTTCCCACAACAAGCTGGGTGAATTTTGGCCCATTCCCCCTGACAGAGTCAGGTTTGCAGGCCTCCTTGCTCGCCGCACACGCTTTTTAAGTTCTGCCCACAAATGTTCTATAGGATTCAGGTCAGGGCTTTGTGATGGCCACTCCAATACCTTGACTTTGTTGGTAAAAGACCAAGTCCATATTATGGCAAGAACAGCTAAAATAAGCAAAGAGAAACGACGGGTCATCATTATGACGGTCCATTAGAAAATAGTAAAAATGAAGAAAAACCCTTGAATGAGTAGCTGTGTCCAAACTTTTGACTGGTACTGTACATGTAACTACACTCTTAGAAAGAGGTGCTATCTAGAACCTTAAAGGGTTCTTTGACTGTCCCCAGAGGATAACCCTTTGAAGAACTATTTTTGGTTCCAGGTAGAACCCTTTTGGGTTCTATGTAGAACCCTTTCTACAGAGTGTTCTACATGAAACCCAAAAGAGTTCTAACTGGAACACAAAAGGGTACTCCTATGCGGACAGCCGAAGAACCCTTTTGGAACTCTTTTTTTCTAAGAGTGTAGGAATAAGGTGACTAGACAACAGGGGAGATAATAAACAGTAGCAGGTTTTCCCATTCTAAGTTATGCACTCCAAATGGCACCTTATTCCCTAATTAGTGCACTACTTGTCACCAGGGCTCATAAGGCCAATTGGGAGGCACTTTGTGAGCCCAGAACAATCTCAGTGCAGATCTCCGTTAGTGTAGTTACTGTAAGTTCATGGTATCCGTGACCTCAAATCCCGTGGGAAGGAGCTTTGGTGTGTGTGTCCGTGCCCATGTGTGCACTTGTGTGTATGTGTGTGCACGTGTGTATAATAATGCGTGTCTGTGTTTGCACGTGCATGTGTGTGCAGTGTGTGCAGTGTGTGCAGTGTGAATGTTAGGAGTCTGATTAAGCCATATTCAGGAGGCTCTAGCAGCAACATGCTGCTGTTTTCAGGGAAGAAAAGATCTCTTATCTCTAACTCCACCATTGCTTTAGCAGATTCTCAGAACACTTATGACACACACAAGCACACAAGCACGCACGGACACACAGACGCACACAGACACACACGTACACACGTACACATACACACACACAGACAGGCTTCCTAATTGAATTTCCGAATTTCCCTGCAGAGTGTCCCTCTCCATTAGCCTGTGTGCCGGCAGGGAGGAGTGTGTGTGAGAGTGTGTTAGCACCACACACACACGCAGCACACACACACACTCTAACGGCCATGCCCCAGAGATACTCCTACCAGAAGAGGAAAGCCAGCACGGCAGCAGCTCGGAGGATGGAGAGGCGAGGCAGGGACTCTGGGAAGACCAACAACACCAACACTAGCCACAGCCACCGCTCCAAGAAGCTAGCCATGCTCTCCAGGTATGGAATCTGTTTGTTGCACACAGCTCGTCAGGCTGGTTGATTTGGCTGATTGGTTAAAGGCTGGTTAAAGCCAACGTGTAGCGGAATTACAGAACAGCCTCGCTGGGTGTCTAATGCCTTTTTGGTTGGAATACCAGGTACAGTAGCAACGGTTTACCTTTTCCTTTTCCTTTTACTTCTTCTTCTTCTTCTCTCCAGGTCCCTGATCCTCTGTCACTCCAGGGCCAGTGATGACTGCCCCAGCCCCGAAGAGAGACCGCCAGGGGAGGGCTGGGAGGGAGACGGGGGCTTGGGGAGAGATGGGAAGGGGGACAGGGAGGTGGAGAGGTCCCGGAAGAAGATCCAGGAAGGACCCCAGGAGAGTGGAGGAACTATGCAGGCATCTACACAGCCACCCGTAGGGGCCACCAACACACTCAGGGCTACAGGAGAACACAAGAGGAATATGAGGAGGTCCTTCAGTATCAAGGTCTGAATGGGGGTTATTTGCTTATCACATAATGGCGTTTTGTTTGGACATTTCAATGATATATTACATCATATGTGGCGCTAAGCCAACAGGGTTGCTGTTTGCAAAGTGGCATTAACAATGTATGTCTCCTGGTCCTGAATTATGACTGTTATGCACTAAGTGCTATCTTTGCATTGGCTGTTTTTATCAATGCATTTGTAGAAATAATGTGAAAAGATGTTTTATGCACATAATAATTGTTAATGCACATCAAACACAGTATCACTTAACTAGGAGAACTATGATAAGAAGTTTGAATGAATCTGGAAAAACAGAAAATGTATGTCAGTCCAGTCCCTCAGGCAGTGTATTGGTCAGACATGTAGATCCGTTCTCAGCTGACAGCTAGGCATCAACATGGGTTAGCATACCGTGTTCATGTACCGTACATGTTGAGTGTTCAGGCTGTTACTGCTACTCCCAGAGG
Source organism: Salvelinus fontinalis (assembly GCF_029448725.1). NCBI lineage: Eukaryota > Metazoa > Chordata > Actinopteri > Salmoniformes > Salmonidae > Salvelinus > Salvelinus fontinalis. The sequence continues at coordinate 40,846,301 of NC_074695.1, forward strand.
AACCAAGCTGAACACTCCGGCCTTCACAAGCATATGACCTCCTTCTTGTTATGTGTGCTGGGTAGAGAGTGTTAGTTGCTCAAAAGGGGTCTGATACTCACTTGAAACTCGGACATTCTCAAAAATCATGCATTGAAGGCAATGGGAGATTTGTGAGGGGGAAATTAATAATGCATGTCGATCTCAAGTTAGGTTTCGTCTCAATATGAAAACCATTTAGGAGAAAAAATATACAACACAGTATTGTATCTGAAGATTGAGTCCAGAGTATGAAGAACTCCTGGTCCTGCCCATAATATAGTCTGGAATGTGTTCCTCTAGTCATCTCTGTCTGGACTGTGTTTCTTGTGCAAATGCATAACAGCAATCACATGGCCTATGTGTCAGAGGGCTGAGTGCTGCTGTTGGGCCTGTTTAACTCACACACAAAGACAGTGTTTGTTGTGAACCAGGGGAGGGAGAGAGGCATTAGGCCATAATGGAGGTAGAGACATGTTAACTAGCTAACACAAGGCTATGAGGACATTGTACTGATGTCATAGAGCCTCGGGACAATGTGGCCATGTTCGAATAATGAATAAATGCGCCCTTCGTTCCTTCATCCCTCCCCTATTTGAGGTTATGACTGGTCTGTTAGTCTTCCTCCTAGCTATGTGTTATACGATAAAAGCCTCACATCTGTCAGTAGCTGTGAACTCACCTGGATGATTCTATTCAGGCCAATCTTCAGCCAGATTGATGTCAGGAATTACTGTTCCATAGAAGACTGATTATATTCAGGCCAATATTAAGCCAGATTGATGTCAGGAATTTCTGTTCCATAGAAGACTGATTATATTCAGGCCAATATTAAGCCAGATTGATGTCAGGAATTACTGTTCCATAGAAGACTGATTATATTCAGGCCAATATTAAGCCAGATTGATGTCAGGAATTACTGTTCCATAGAAGACTGATTATATTCAGGCCAATATTAAGCCAGATTGATGTCAGGAATTACTGTTCCATAGAAGACTGATTATATTCAGGCCAATATTAAGCCAGATGGATGTCAGGAATTACTGTTCCATAGAAGACTGATTATATTCAGGCCAATATTAAGCCAGATTGATGTCAGGAATTACTGTTCCATAGAAGACTGATTATATTCAGGCCAATATTAAGCCAGATTGATGTCAGGAATTACTGTTCCATAGAAGACTGATTATATTCAGGCCAATATTAAGCCAGATTGATGTCAGGAATTACTGTTCCATAGAAGACTGATTATATTCAGGCCAATATTAAGCCAGATTGATGTCAGGAATTACTGTTCGGTAGCAGAACATAAATCAGAGTTCATGAATGAATGAACGCTACTTACTTCATCATTAGGATAACATGAGGACTATGTCACAAGACAATGTGATCCTATGGACATTCAGAGAGAACCCCAAGGTTACCCTAAAGTTAATGAATGAACTCTACTCATCAACGTTAGGTGGATTCCATGTCAACTCATTAAGAATTCATTTGTTGATACTGAAGCGGAAGGCTGTCATATAAAAACTGTCATACAACAGTCCTACTGTTGATTATGACAAGACACGCCTGGTGGGTGAGACAGAGGAGAGAGCTTGTTAGTGTCCAACCGGTCACAAATGAACTGAGAAGTTCACATAGAAAAAAAGTATTGATTCCTTTTTCAAATCAACCCCTGAATTGGCCTGGGAGAAATTGAATTGAGCCCAATCCTACTACTCTGAGCTGACAGAAGGCTATGTCACAGGACAGTCGATAACAGACATTCAGATATCTGGGAAAAGATCACAAGTGAAACAAACATTGAGCAGACATTCACTGTGTTTTTCCATTGTTTTGTATTTCTATCCTGTGCCACATTAGAATGTGTGTTTAATACCTCTGGGTTATACTCAGATAGAGATATATAATGGAAGAAGGAGAAACATTGAACGGGTTATGGAGAGGGGGATCCTTGTGCTGCAGGTTACAGTTTTACCCACCAGCCCAGACTCAGCCACAGTACCGCACAGTCAGACTACAGCATTTTACCACAAACAATGTGAAGCCATAGTGGGTGTGGGGCAATACCTTTACTACGGTTCCAAACATGGCTCCTGCATTTCATAAGGACAATGTCTTGTTAGATTTAAGTTAATCATATGGTTCTCTTTAAAAAGGAGCCTAAACACACTAGTGGTTGTCTCATAAAGGTAACTTACACACACTGGGGTACAGTTCATAGACCTATAAACGCTCCACTACTCTGCTATTTGTTCTGAAGCTGTCAACCCGTTAAATCAAGGTCTAGATTTGGTCATAAAGCTGGCTTTTATAACCCTGCATAGAGGTGCCCTTGTGTTGGCTCTGCTGGACTGGACTGTGTTGGTGTAAGAAAAGGCCAGGGGTGCCATATGTATCTAACGTCTCAGAGTAGGAGAGCTGATTTAGGATCAGCTTTGCCTTTTAGATCACGATGAATAAAATAATACAGACAGGGGTGACCTGATCCTAGATCAGCCCTCCTACTCTGAGCTGCTCGATACATATGCAGTATATGTACAGTGGCCCTAAAGTTGTACGGTGGCCCTAATGGTCAAATTAGCTTTGTTCCAGGCAATGTGTTGCCTTAACCCCTCTGAAAATCCATCCCCAACTTCCCTGGTTTTACTCTCTGAACAAACATATTTTATGCTATCGTAATATGTTGAGACCATCCATATGAACCATTCAAATCAGCATAATGCGGCTTCATCAACTGAGTGCTAGCCTTTTCACATACTTGTATCGCTCCTTGACTTATAACACCCTTGTCTAATGAATGGCGCCGGAGAAGAAGGCTGACATTTTACTTGTTCCTATCCAATTGTGTTTTTTTGTTTGTTTCTTTGCGTTGTTTGTAACTTATTTTGTAACTTATTTTGTACATAATGTTGCTGCTACCGTCTCTTATGGACATCAGAACGGCGATTACTCGATCTGGCAGAATCCTATTTTTCCTTTAACGAGTCTGACAATCCCAACGTGAATGATATACAGCTTTCCCGGGAACAGGCCCAGATCCCCGTCATTTGCGTGAAGAGAAGGCGGAGAAAAAGGGGCCAGAGGGTGGGCTGCCTTCTGAGAATTTGTAGGCGATCGAAAAAAACACCACTGCCTTCCATTCTGCTAGCACACGTGCAATCTTTGGAAAATAAAATAGATGACCTACGTGGAAGATTAAACTACCAATGGGACATTCAAAACTGTAATATCTTATGCTTCACGGAGTCGTGGCTGAACGTCAACATTATCAACAAACAGCTGGCTGGTTATACGCTGTATCGGGAGGATAGAACAGCGGCGTCTCGTAAGACAAGGGGCGGCGGACTATGTATTTTTGTAAATAACAGCTGGTGCAGGATATCTAAGGAAGTCTCGAGTATCTCATGATAAGCTGTAGACCACACCATCTACCAAGAGAGTTTTTATCTGTGTTTTTCGTAGCTGGCTACATACCACCACAGACTGAGGCTGACACTAAGACCGCACTCAATTAGTTGTATTCCGCCATAAGCAAACAGGAAAACGCTCACCCAGTGGCGATGCTCATAGTAGCTGGGGACTTTAATGCAGGCAAACTTAAATCGGTCTTACCAAATTTCTATCAGCATGTTATTAAATGTGCAACCAGAGGGAAAAACCTCTGGACCACCTTTACTCCACACACAGAGACACATACAAAGCTCTCCCTCGCCCTCCATTTGGAAAATCTGACCATAATTCTATCCTCCTGATTCCTGCTTACAGGCAAAAATTAAAGCAGGAAGCACCAGTAACTCAATCAATAAAAAGTGGTCAGATGAAGCAGATGCTAAGCTACATGACTGTTTTGCTAGCACAGACTGGAATATGTTCCGGGATTGCTCCGATGGTATTGAGCAGTACACCACATCAGTCATTGGCTTCATCAATAAGTGCATCGATGACGTCGTCCCCACAGTGACCGTACGTGCATACCCCAACCAGAAGCCATGGATGACAGGCAACATCAGCAGTGAGCTAAAGGCTAGAGCTGCCGCTTTCAAGGAACGAGACTCTAACCCGGAAGCTTATAAGAAATCCTGCAATGCCATCCGACGAACCGTTAAACAGGCATAGCTTCAATTCAGGACTAATATCGAATCGTACTACACCGACTCTCTACACCGACGCTCATCGGATGTGGCAGGACTTGCAAACCATACAGACTACAAAGTGAAGCACAGCCGAGAGCTGCCCAATGACACGAGCCTATCAGACGAGCTAAACTACTTCTATGCTCGCTTCAATGCAAATAACACTGAAACATGCATGAGAGCACCAGCTGTTCCGGAAGACTGTGTGATCATGCTCTCCACACCGATGTGAGTAAGACCTTTAAACAGGTCAACATTCACAAGGCCGCAGGGCCAGACGGATTACCATGACATGTACTGCGAGCATGCGCTGACCACCTGGCAAGTGTCTTCACTGACATTTTCAACCTCTCCCTGTCCGAGTCTGTAATAACAGCATGTTTTAAGCAGACCACCATAGTCCCTTTGCCCAAGAACACTAAGGTAGCCTGCATAAATGACTACCGACCCGTAGCACTCACGTCTGTAGCCATGAAATGCTTTGAATGGCTGGTCATGGCTCACATCAACACCATTATCCCAGAAGCCCTAGACCCACTCCAATTTGCATACCACCTCAACAGATCCACAGATGATGCCATGTCTATTGCACACCACACTGCCCTTTCCCACCTATTAATGCTATTCATTGAATACAGCTCAGCATTCAACACCATAGAGCCCTCAAAGCTCTGCAATAATAAGCTAAGGACCCTGGTACTAAACGCCTCCCTCTGAAACTGGATCCCGGACTTCCTGACGGGCCGCCCCCAGGTGGTAAGGGTAGGTAACAACACATCCGCCACAGTGATCCTCAACACGGGGGCCCCTCAGGGGTGTGTGCTCAGTCCCCTCCTCTACTCCCTGTTCACTCATGACAGAATGGCCAGGCACGACTCCAACACCATCATTAAGTTTGCCGATGACACAACAGTGGTCGGCCTGATCAACGACAACAACGAGACAGCCTATAGGGAGGAGGTCAGAGACCTGGCTGTGTAGTGCCAGGACAACAACCTCTCCCTCAACGTGATCAAGACAAAGGAGATGATAGTGGACTACAGGACAAAGAGGGCCGAGCACGCCCCCATTCTCATCGATGGGGCTGTAGTGGAGCAGGTTGAGAGCTTCAAGTTCCTTGGTGTCCACATCACCAACAAACTAACATGGTCCAAGCACACCAAGACAGTCGTGAAGAGGGCACGACAAAACCTATTTCCCCTCAGGAGACTGAAAAAACTTGGCAAGGGTCCTCAGATCCTCAAAAGGTTCTACAGCTGCACCATCGAGAGTATCCTGATTGGTCGCATCACTGCCTGGTATGGCAACTGTTCGGCCTCCGACTGCAAGGCACTACAGAGGGTAGTGCATACGGCCCAGTACATCACTGGGGCAAAGCTTCCTGCATCCAGGACCTCTTTACCAGGCGGCGTCAGAGTAAGGCCCTATAAATTGTCAAAGACTCCAGCCACCCTAGTTATAGACTATTCTTTCTGCTACCGCACTGCAAGCAGTACCGGAATGCCAAGTCTAGGTCCAAAAGGTTTCTAAACAGCTTCTACCCCTGAGCCATAAGACTCCTGAACATCTAATCAAATGGCTACCCAGACAATTTGCACCCCCCCCCCCCCCCCTTTTACACTGCTGCTACTCTCTGTTGTTATCATCTATGCATAATCACTTTAATAACTCTACCTACATGTACCTCAATTACCTCGACTAACCGGTGCCCCCGCACATTGACTCTGTACCGGTAGCCCCCTGTATATAGTCTCGCTATTGTTATTTTACTGCTGCTCTTTAATTGCTTATTACTTTTATTTCTTATTCTTATTTGTACTGTATTGTTGGTTAGTGGCTCGTAAGTAAGCATTTCACTGTAAGGTCTACTACACCTGTTGTATTCAGCATTTCACTGTAAGGTCTACTACACCTGTTGTATTCAGCATCTCACTGTAAGGTCTACTACACCTGTTGTATTCAGCATCTCACTGTAAGGTCTACTACACCTGTTGTATTCAGCATTTCACTGTAAGGTCTACTACACCTGTTGTATTCAGCATCTCACTGTAAGGTCTACTACACCTGTTGTATTCAGCATTTCACTGTAAGGTCTACTACACCTGTTGTATTCAGCATCTCACTGTAAGGTCTACTACACCTGTTGTATTCAGCATTTCACTGTAAGGTCTACTACACCTGTTGTATTCAGCATCTCACTGTAAGGTCTACTACACCTGTTGTATTCAGCATCTCACTGTAAGGTCTACTACACCTGTTGTATTCAGCATCTCACTGTAAGGTCTACTACACATGTTGTATTCAGCATCTCACTGTAAGGTCTACTACACCTGTTGTATTCAGCATCTCACTGTAAGGTCTACTACACCTGTTGTATTCAGCATCTCACTGTAAGGTCTACTACACCTGTTGTATTCAGCATCTCACTGTAAGGTCTACTACACCTGTTATATTCAGCATCTCACTGTAAGGTCTACTACACCTGTTGTATTCAGCATCTCACTGTAAGGTCTACTACACCTGTTGTATTCAGCATCTCACTGTAAGGTCTACTACACCTGTTGTATTCGGCATTTCACTGCAAGGTATACTACACCTGTTGTATTCGGCATCTCACTGTAAGGTCTACTACACCTGTTGTATTCGGCATCTCACTGTAAGGTCTACTACACCTGTTGTATTCAGCATCTCACTGTAAGGTCTACTACACCTGTTGTATTCTGCATCTCACTGTAAGGTCTACTACACCTGTTGTATTCAGCATCTCACTGTAAGGTCTACTACACCTGTTGTATTCAGCATCTCACTGTAAGGTCTACTACACCTGTTGTATTCAGCATCTCACTGTAAGGTCTACTACACCTGTTGTATTCAGTATTTCACTGTAAGGTCTACTACACCTGTTGTATTCAGTATTTCACTGTAAGGTCTACTACACCTGTTGTATTCAGCATCTCACTGTAAGGTCTACTACACCTGTTGTATTCAGCATCTCACTGTAAGGTCTACTACACCTGTTGTATTCAGCATTTCACTGTAAGGTCTACTACACCCGTTGTATTCAGCATCTCACTGTAAGGTCTACTACACCTGTTGTATTCAGCATCTCACTGTAAGGTCTACTACACCTGTTGTATTCAGCATCTCACTGTAAGGTCTACTACACCTGTTGTATTCAGCATCTCACTGTAAGGTCTACTACACCTGTTGTATTCAGCATCTCACTGTAAGGTCTACTACACCTGTTATATTCAGCATCTCACTGTAAGGTCTACTACACCTGTTGTATTCAGCATCTCACTGTAAGGTCTACTACACCTGTTGTATTCAGCATCTCACTGTAAGGTCTACTACACCTGTTGTATTCAGCATCTCACTGTAAGGTCTACTACACCTGTTGTATTCAGCATCTCACTGTAAGGTCTACTACACCTGTTGTATTCAGCATCTCACTGTAAGGTCTACTACACCTGTTGTATTCAGCATCTCACTGTAAGGTCTACTACACCTGTTGTATTCAGCATCTCACTGTAAGGTCTACTACACCTGTTGTATTCAGCATCTCACTGTAAGGTCTACTACACCTGTTGTATTCAGCATCTCACTGTAAGGTCTACTACACCTGTTGTATTCAGCGCATGTAACTAATAACATCTGATTTGATTTGAAGAAAACAAAGTTGAGCATGTTGGAACCTCATCTCTCCTGGGACTGTATTGGCACAGGAGAGTACTGCCCCTGCATAGATACCCTCCTTGTGCTAACACTCTGTCCTATTGGCACAGGAGAGTACTGCCCCTGCATAGATACCCTCCTTGTGCTAACACTCTGTCCTATTGGCACAGGAGAGTACTGCCCCTGCATAGATACCCTCCTTGTGCTAACTATCTGTCCTATTGGCACAGGAGAGTACTGCCCCTGCATAGATACCCTCCTTGTGCTAACTATCTGTCCTATTGGCACAGGAGAGTACTGCCCCTGCATAGATACCCCCCTTGTGCTAACGCTCTGTCCTATTGGCACAGGAGAGTACTGCCCCTGCATAGATACCCTCCTTGTGCTAACTATCTGTCCTATTGGCACAGGAGAGTACTGCCCCTGCATAGATACCCTCCTTGTGCTAACACTCTGTCCTATTGGCACAGGAGAGTACTGCCCCTGCATAGATACCCTCCTTGTGCTAACTATCTGTCCTATTGGCACAGGAGAGTACTGCCCCTGCATAGATACCCTCCTTGTGCTAACTATCTGTCCTATTGGCACAGGAGAGTACTGCCCTGCATAGATACCCCCCTTGTGCTAACGCTCTGTCCTATTGGCACAGGAGAGTACTGCTCTGCATAGATACCCCCCTTGTGCTAACGCTCTGTCCTATTGGCACAGGAGAGTACTGCCCCTGCATAGATACCCTCCTTGTGCTAACTATCTGTCCTATTGGCACAGGAGAGTACTGCCCCTGCATAGATACCCCCTTGTGCTAACTATCTGTCCTATTGGCACAGGAGAGTACTGCCCCTGCATAGATATCCCCTTGGTCTAACGCTCTGTCCTATTGGCACAGGAGAGTACTGCCCCTGCATAGATACCCCCTTGTGCTAACTATCTGTCCTATTGGTGCAGGAGAGCAGTATCTGGAGGATGTGTGTAACGACGGGGGCGGGTGAGGAGGGTCTGGGCCGACAGCCTGGCGATAGCAGCCCCCAGACGGAGGACAAAGAACCCAGTGTGGAGCGAGGGAGGAAGGGAGGAGGGGATGGACACAGGTAGCCATACAGCCATACAGATATAAGCGGACTGCTATAATGCTTTATTACTTGTTGTAAGCATGTCTGTGCCTTTATAATGTCTTCTTAAAGGGATACGTCGGGATTATATCAATGAGGTTCTTTATATACACTATATATACAAAAGTATGTGGACACCCCTTCAAATTAGTGGATTTGGCTATTTCAGCCACACTGTTGCTGACAGGTGAGTAAAATCGAGCACACAGCCATGCCATCTCCATAGACATTGGCAGTAGAATGGCCTTACTGAAGAGCTCAGTGACTTTCAACGTGGCATCGTCATAGGATGCCACCTTTCCAACAAGTCAGTTCGTCAAATTTTTGCCCTGCTAGAGCAGCCCGGTCAACTGTAAGTGCTGTTATTGTGAAGTGGAAACGTTTAGGAGCAACAACGGCTCAGCCGCAAAGCGGTAGGCCACACAAGCTCACAGAACGGGATCGCCAAGTGCTGAAGCGTGTAGCATGTAAAGCTCATCTGTCCTCGGTTGCAACACTCACTACCGGGTTCCAAACTGCCTCGGGAAGCAACGTCAGCACAAGAACTGTTCGTCAGGAGCTTCATGAAATGGGTTTCCATAGCCGAGCAGCCACATACAAGCCGAAGATCACCGTGATCACCAATCAGCGTCGGCTGGAATGGTGTAAAGCTTGCTGCCATTTGACTCTGGAGCAGTGGAAACGCATTCTCTGGAGTGATGAATCACGCTTCACCATCTGGTAGTCCAACGGACTAATCTGGATTTGGCGGATGCCAAGAGAATGCTTCCTGCCCCAATGCATAGTGCCAACTGTAAAGTTTGGTGGAGGAGGAATAATGGTCTGGGGCTGTTTTTCATGGTTCGGACTAGGCTCCTTAGTTCCAGTGAAGGGAAATCTTAACGCTACAGGATACAATGACATTCTAGGCCAGTGGTTCCCAACTTTTTTGCTTACTGTACCACCAACTGAATTTTGCTTTGCCCGGAGTACCCCTGAAATACCCCCTAATGTGCATTTTACCAGTAGACCTATGGTCTCATGAGTCTTCTCATGTAACCCTTGAGGATAGGCCAAACACCTCCAGGGGTCCTAGTACCCCTGGTTGGGAACCACTGTTCTAGACGATTCTCTGCTTCCAAGTTTGTGGCAACAGTTTAGGGAAGGACCTTTCCTGTTTCAGCATGACTATGCCCCCTTGTACAAAGCTTGGTCCATTCAGAAATTGTTTGTCGAGATACGTGTGGAAGAACTTGACTGGCCTGCACAGAGCCCTTACCTCAACCTCATCGAACACCTTTGGGATGAATTAGAACGCCGACTGCGAGCCTGGCCTTATCGCCCAAGATCAGTGCCGGGCCTCACTGATACTGTTGTGGCTGAATGGAAGCAAGTCCCAACAATGCACTGTTCCAACATCTAATAGAAAGCCTTCCCAGAAGTGGGCTTTTATAGCAGCAAAGGGGAGACCAACTCCATATTAATGTCCATGAATTTGTAATGAGATGTTCAACGAGCAGGTGTCCACATACTTTTATTCATGTAGTGTTCTTCCCCAGAGTCAGATGAACTCATGGATAATATTTGTATGTCCCTGTGTCCAGCATGAAAGAAGTTAGAGGTACTTTTGCGAGCCAATGCTAACTAGCATTAGTGCAATTACTGGAAGTCTATGGGTATCTACTAGCATGCTTCATACTGGACACAGAGACATACTCATGGTATCCATGAGTTCATCTGATTCTGGGGAGGTAGATAAAGGGCCTCATTGCCAAAATCCCGAAGTATCCCTTTCAGGTTTATTATTATTATGTTATGTCTTTCTATGTAATACATTTTGAACTGATTCAACATGGCTGTTAGCATAGTGCATTATACCTGTCAGTTCATGGTTTTTCTAAAATGGCCGTACCAGGTCTTGTGTACATCAGATTGGGGAATGCATGCAGCAGATTGCCAAAGTGTACTGGTTAATGCACCCACACTGCCAAACAACAGTGGCTATTTTGCTATGTTTTGTTCTCAGAGAAAAGCTTCAAAGACATTTCTCTGAAGCTTCTGTCTAACTGTCTTTCTCCCTGCCTCTCCTGGAGCAGTTACCTTCAGAGTACAGGCACGCTTGCACCTTTTAACGGACAGTGTCTGAACGGCCATGCCAGGACAGAGGGGGAGAGGCAGGCCAAGAACGGCCATGCTGCAAGGACAGAGGGGGAGGGAGGGAGGCAGGCCGCCTCCAGGAACAGCCACATAACAGCCTACAGTGAGGTAGCTCCACTCACATCCCACTTGTTCTGTTGCTGAAATGAAGAAAAAATAAAATACCAGACCTGGGTTCAAATCGTATTTGTTTTACTTCAAATACTTTGAGCCTGCTTGGAGTGCCATGCAGTGGGAGAGGTTTGCACTTGGGCACTATTCCATTTTTTTCCATAGACAACTGCTATGCTGGCCATTCTAAAATAATACATCCCATAATATGTTCAAGTGAGTCCCAAATGGCACCCTATTCCCTGTATAGTTCACTATTTTTGACCAAAGTATTGACAATATAGGGAATAGGGTACCATTTTGGACCCTCACTGTGTTACAGTAGTTTATTCTCTGTCATCCCTCTAGCCACTAAGTCTGTGTGGGTCTGGTATTTCTTCACATGCTGTAGCCACATTCCCATCCTACACCCACCAGACACTGGGCCCAGACACCACTGGGCCCAGATGGAATCTGTGGGGCAGAATATCTGCATTGCTTCAGAAATGGAATGAGTACAAATGAAACCAAACAGTGCAATAAAGCCTTGCTAGCCACAGTCACTGCACTGACACTATGCAGTATATTTGTACGGGGAAAAGAGCTGCGTAGTAACATTGACAGTTCCAAATGATCAATCAATCAAATTGATGAGGGCCCATCTTCATCTGGCTGAACCGTGTAGAAAAGAGTCTCAAAACAGAACTTGAATAGGAAGAGGTGACTTACTTTGCAGTCGGCCATTTGGTGAAAAGGGAGAGAGAGAGAGATTATATTTCCCAGTAGGGTCATATCTCATGAATGGATATAGAGTGTGAGTCCTGGCTTAAGAGTTCATTCTACTTCCCCCACTGCTGTTGAAGCAGCTTTCAAACTACGTGGAAGGCCCTCCCACATCTTCCTCCCTCATCCAATGTGTAATCATTTTTCACAGGTTGGACTGAGGACATGTTAAAGCTCTCTCATGCTAGGTCACACTATATCTGACCCAGCCAAGCCAAGTCTGTTTGAGATGATACAGAAGTCTATACTGCAGAAACTCTCACACACACCCGCATGCACATTCACAGAGGGAGAGAGACAAAGGATGTGACAGAGAGACAGAGAGACAGAGAGACAGAGAGACAGAGAGAGACTGGCACACACACAGATAGCGAGAGAGAGAGAAAATGAGAGAGAGAGAAAAACAGAACTAGACAATAATTTGTGCCAGGTGTGATATCCCTCCTAAATAGCTCGGGCTAATGTTCCTATCGACCCAGTAAGGCCAGCGTGTACATGACACTGCAACACAATTTCCCCATGGGGACAATAAAGTCAGTAAAGTAAAGAGACAGAAAGAGAAAGCGAGAGAGAGAGAGAGAGAGAGAGAGAGAGAGAGAGAGAGAGAGAGAGAGAGAGAGAGAGAGAGAGAGAGAGAGAGAGAGAGACTGGCACCCACACAGATAGCGAGAGAGAGAGAGAGAGAGATTTTAACGTATTAAACCCAGAGGAAAAACTAAAAATACTCATGGGCGAAGGAGCAATGGCTCCTCTTGCAGCCAAATATGTATTTGCCTGCCATAGCCTGAGGGACACTGAATAATATCATCTGTATAGTAAGCAGTAAATTACTTATTATGACTGTTATTGTTATTACTGTTATTGTTATTACTATTATTATTGTTGTTTATCATTCCAAATAGTAGTGGTATGGGTGGTAATGGTAATGATAGCAGTTTAATGATGGTGGTGGTGGTAATGGTGGTAATGATGATAGTAGTTGTAGTACCGATGTAATGGTGAAGATGACCGTTATTTAGTTATAAGTTAGTTATAGTTTAATTTTTTAATTTTTTATTACAATGTATATTGTATACACTGTTGCTTTGGCAATATTGACACAATGTTTTTCATGCCAATAAAGCAGCTTGAATTTGAATTTGAGCAAGTGAGAAAGAGAGAGAAAGAGAGAGAAAGAGAGAGAGCAAGTGAGAAAGACAGAGTGCAAGTGAGAAAGAGAGAGTACAAGTGAGAAAGAGAGAGCAAGTGAGAAAGAGAGAGAAAGAGAGAGAGCGATACAGACAGAGAAGAAGAGAAGGAAGGGACAGACAGAAGGACAGACAGCAGGACAGACAGCAGGACAGACAGCAGGACAGAATGTCTAAAACATGTGACATCTTTGGACTCAGCTGATTGTGTTTGAACACTGTTTCAGTCTCTCCTTCAAACGTTTCCTATAATACTCAGTCCTGCCTCT
>NC_074695.1:40864706-40872142 GCF_029448725.1 Salvelinus fontinalis
AAAGTACAAAAGTTCTTCATTGGTTGCCCTTTTCTTGTGGCAACAGGTCACATGGTATTTCGCCCAACAGATATGGGAGTTTATCAAAATTGGATTTGTTTTCGAATTCTTTGTGGGTCTGTAATCTGAGGGAAATATGCATCTCTAATATGATCATACATTTGGCAGGAGGTTAGGAAGTGCAGCTCAGTTTCCACCTCATTTTGTGGGCAGTGTGCACATGGCCTGTCTTCTGTTGAGAGCCAGGTCTGTCTATTGCAGGTTCTCTCAATAGCAATGCAATGCTCGCTGAATCTGTGCATAGTCAAAGCTTTCCTTAAGCTTGGGTCAGTCACAGTGGTCAGGTATTCTGCCGCTGTGTACTCTCTGTTTAGGGCCAAATAGCATTCTAGTTTGCTCAGTTTTTTTTGTTAATTCTTTCCTATGTGTCAAGTAATTATCTTGTTGTTTTCTCATGATTTGGTTGTGTCTAATTATGTTGCTATCCTGGGGCTCTGTGGAGTCTGTTTGTGAACAGAGCCCCAGGACCAGCTTGCTTAGGGGACTCTTCTCCAGGTTAATCTCTCTGTAAGTGATGGCTATGCTATGGAATGTTTGGGAATCGCTTCCATTTCGGTGTTTGTAGAATTTAATGGCTCTTTTCTAGATTTGGATAATTAGCGGGTATCGGCCTAATTGTGCTCTGCATGCATTATTTGGTGTTTTACATTGTACGCAGAGGATATTTTTGCAGAATTTTGCATGCAGTCTCAATTTGGTGTTTGTCCCATTTTGTGAATTATTGGCTTGTGAGCGGACCCCAGACATCAAAACCATAAAGGGCAATGGGTTCTATAACTGATTCAAATATTTTTAGCCAGATCCTAATTGGTATGTCAAATTTTCTGTTCCTTTTGATGGCGTCTCTCAGAACGTTACCTGTGGCGCTGATGTTTAGGCAGAGGTATGTATCGTTTTTTGTGTGCGCTAGGGCAACGGTGTCTAGATGGAATTTGTATTTATGGTCCTGGCAACTGGACCTTTTTTGGAACACCATTATTTTTGTCTTACTGAGATTTACTGTCAGGGCCCAGGTCTGGCAGAATCTGTGCAGAAGATCTAGGTGCTGCTGTAGGCCCTCCTCGGTTGGGGACAGAAGCACCAGATTATCAGCAAACAGTAAAAACTTGGCTTCAGATTCTAAAAGGTTGATGCTGGGTGTTGCAAACTGTTCTAGTGCCCTCGCCAATTCGTTGATATATATGTTGAATAGGGTGGGGCTCAAGCTACATCCCTGTCTCACCCCACGGCCCTGTGGAAAGAAATGTGTGTTTTTTGCCAATTTTAACCGCACACTTGTTTGTGTACATAGATTTTAAATGTTGTATATTTTTCCCCTAACACCACATCCATTAATTTGTATAGTAGACACTCACGCCATATTGAGTCAAAAGCTTTTATGAAATCAACAAAGCATGAGAAGACTTTACCTTTGTTTTGGTTTGTTTGTTTGTCAATTAGGGTGTACAGGGTGAATACAGTGCATTCGGAAAGTATTCAGACCCCTTGACTTTTTCCACGTTTTGGTATTTTACAGCCTTATTCTAAATTGTCTTTTCCCTCATCAGTCTACACACAATACCCCATAATGACAAAGGGAAAACCTATTTGTTGACATTTTTGCAAATGTATTACAAATAAAAAACGGAAATACCTTATTTACATAAGTATTCAGGCCCTTTGCTATGACACTCAAAATTGAGCTCAGTTGCATCCTGTTTCCATTGATCATCCTTGATATGTTTCTACAACTTCATTATATTATTATTGCCTTTTTGGGTGGGAGGGTTCATATTTTGTCCTGTAGTTAATTCAGTGTAATTGGAGATCCAGTGTGTTCTGGTAGTCTTTAATAGTTATCCAGTGGGTGCTGGTAGTCTTTAATAGTTATCCAGTGTGTTCTGGTGGTCTTTAATAGTTATCCAGTGGGTTCTGGTAGTCTTTAATAGTTATCCAGTGGGTTCTGGTAGTCTTTAATAGTTATCCAGTGGGTTCTGGTAGTCTTTAATAGTTATCCAGTGGGTTCTGGTAGTCTTTAATAGTTATCCAGTGGGTTCTGGTAGTCTTTAATAGTTATCCAGTGGGTTCTGGTAGTCTTTAATAGTTATCCAGTGGGTTCTGGTAGTCTTTAATAGTTATCCAGTGGGTTCTGGTAGTCTTTAATAGTTATCCAGTGGGTTCTGGTAGTCTTTAATAGTTATCCAGTGGGTTCTGGTAGTCTTTAATAGTTATCCAGTGGGTTCTGGTAGTCTTTAATAGTTATCCAGTGGGTTCTGGTAGTCTTTAATAGTTATCCAGTGGGTTCTGGTAGTCTTTAATAGTTATCCAGTGGGTTCTGGTAGTCTTTCATAGTTATCCAATGGGTTCTGGGAGTCTTTAATAGTTATCCAGTGGGTTCTGGGAGTCTTTAATAGTTATCCAGTGGGTTCTGGTAGTCTTTAATAGTTATCCAGTGGGTTCTGGTAGTCTTTAATAGTTATCCAATGGGTTTTGTGGTAGTCTTTAATAGTTATCCAGTGGGTTCTGGTAGCCTTTAAAAGTAGATTTTTAGATTTGTATTTGATCATGTATACATTTTGCTGTTTGTTCTTTGTTATTGAGACAAACAGATTGGAGAAGTGGTTTATCCATACATGTTGTGGATAGTTAACTCTTCGTGTTGTTGTTTGTTTAGTGTTTTCTAATTTCCCCAGAAGTGGTTAGAGTCTATGGATTCTTCAATTACATTGAGCTGATTTCTGACGTGTTGTTCCTTCTTTTTCCGTAGTGTATTTCTGTATTGTTTTAGTGATTCACCATAGTGAAGGCGTAGATTCAGCGTCTCTACGTTGTTGGGTGGGTAGGTTTCTCAATTTCTTTCTTAGGTTTTTGCATTCTTCATCAAACCATTTGTCATTGTTGTTAATTTTCTTAGGTTGTCTGCTTGACCTTTATAGATTTGATAGGGAAGGTCAAATATACTGTTTAGGTTTTCTACTGCTAAGTTTACACCTTCACTATTACCTTGAAACGTTTTGTCCAGGAAGTTGTCTAAAAGGGATTTAATTTGTTGTTGCCTAATTGTTTTTTGGTAGGTATTCTACTCTACTTTCGTTCCATCTATAGCATTTCTTAATATTACTTAGTTCCTTTGGCTTTTATGCCTCATGATTGAGTATTTCTCTGTTCAAGTAGACTGTTATTTTGCTGTGATCTGATAGGGGTGTCAGTGGGCTGACTGTGAACGCTCTGAGAGACTTTGGTTTAATGTCAGTGATAAAGTAATCTAAAGTAATCTCTCTCTCTCTCTCTCTCTGATTCTCTCTCTCTCTCATTCTCTCTCTCTCTGTCTATCTGTCTCTCTTTCTATCTCTCTCTCTCTCTCTCTCTCTCTCTCTCTCTCTCTCTCTCTTTCTTTTTTTTTTTTTTTTTTTTTTTTTTAGGGGATGAGATCCTGGAGTTGAATGGAGAGTCTCTACATGGACTAACTCATGAGGATGCACTACAGAGATTCAAAGTAAGACTGCAGCACCACAACATTATTACAGCCATATTACAACATTATTACAGCCATATTACAACATTATTACAGCCATATTACAACATTATTGCAGCCATAATACAACATTATTGCACCCATATTTCAACATGATTACAGCCATAATACAACATTATTACAGCCATAATACAACATTATTGCAGCCATAATACAACATTATTACAGCCATAATACAACATTATTGCAGCCATAATACAACATTATTACAGCCATATTACAACATTATTACAGCCATATTTCAACATTATTACAGCCATAATACAACATTATAACAGACATAATACAACATTATTGCAGCCATAATACAACATTATTACAGTCAAAATACAACATTATTACAGCCATAATACAACATTATTACAGCCATATTACAACATGATGGAGTTAAAAGGATCCCTTTTGATTAGTGAAGACATTTTAGAACAGGGGTCGACAACCCTGTTCCTGGAGTGCCGCAGGTACTGCAGGATTTTGTACTAACTAGGCACCACACCTGACTGACTAAATTCACAATGATCCTCTCTCTCCCTCTCCATCCCCCTCTACTTCTCTCTCTCTCCTTCTCCCTCACCTTCTCCTCCCTCTCTCCCTCTCCATCCCGCTCTACTTCTCCCTCTCTCCCTCTCCTTCCCGCTCTACTTCTCCCTCTCTCCTTCTCCCTTGCCTTCTCCTTCTCCCTCTCTCCCTCTCCTTCCCGCTCTACTTCTCCCTCTCTCCTTCTCCCTCGCCTTCTCCCTCTCTCCCTCTCCTTCCCGCTCTACTTCTCCCTCTCTCCTTCTCCCTCGCCTTCTCCTTCTCCCTCTCTCCCTCTCCTTCCCGCTCTACTTTTCCCTCTCTCCTTCTCCCTCGCCTTCTCCTTCTCCCTCTCTCCCTCTCCATCCCGCTCTCCTTCTCCCTCTCTCCTTCTCCCTCTCTCCCTCTCCTTCCCGCTCTACTTCTCCCTTTCCCTCGCCTTCTCCTTCTCCCTCTCTCCCTCTCCTTCCCACTCTACTTCTCCCTTTCCCCTCCACAGCAGATAAAGAAGGGTCTGTTGACTCTGGTGGTGAGGACCAGCCTGCGTGTCGGCGCCCTCTGTGGCCAGGCAGCGGTAGCACAGCTGTGTCGATCTCGCTCTCTCAGCTCCAGTACTGGCATGGCCAGGGTCAGCACTGATATGGGGGACTACAATTACCTCAGTGGTGTCACCGCAGCCAACACATACACCAACACCAACACCGTACCTCAGCCGCCTTTGACCAAACCCCGAGATCGTGTCATGATGGAGATCACCTTGCACAAAGGTCAGGGGTCAAAGATAAGAAGTTCTAAGTTGCATTATGACTTGGAGCTAGAGCATCTAACATACACAATGTCCTATCTGTCTGTGTGTGTGTGTGTGTGTGTGTGTGTGTGTGTGTGTGTGTGTGTGTGTGTGTGTGTGTGTGTGTGTGTGTGTGTGTGTGTGTGTGTGTGTGTGTGTGTGTTTGTGTGCATGCGTGCCTGCGTGTGTTTGTGTAGAGGCTGGTGTGGGGCTGGGCATTGGGCTGTGTTGCGTGCCGTCTGGAGATGGTTGCCGTGGCGTCTATATCCACACCCTGTCCCCTGGGTCGGTGGCACACATGGACAGTAGACTCAGGTAAGGATTAAAGAAACATTCTGTAAATGCTGAATACACATAGCCTGTGTATCTGTTTGTTAACATTCCACACCTTGTCATGAAAAAGAGTCTCTTACCTCAGTACACTTCCCACTTCCTTACTCCCTAGCTGTGGTCCCATTCTTTACCTTTCCACCAAGTGTGCACTTGTACTCTCACTATCATGGATTTCGAAAGGAATCGATGTAGTGGAAACTCCCTCAAGCCATGCTTGCACTAATCCAATGCATTTCAATGCATGAGAGAAGGAGTGAACGAGGAGACTCTGGAGAGGACATTACATAACCGCTCATCATTAGTCCTTTAGTAGACTCACTCATCCAGAGCAGTTTATTGTTGACACATGGTCTGTGCATATGCTCAACTTGAATCAGTTACTGTACTTTAATCTCCACACTCACTCTCCATCTCCCCTTCCCCTCTCTCTTCCCTCGCTACTCTCTCGTCACCTCCCCTCTCTCTCTCGTCTCCTCTAATCTCTTTCCCCCTCCCCTCTCTCTCCCCCTCACCCCTCTCTCTCCTCCCCTCTCTCGCCCCTCTCTCTCCTCTCTTTCCCCCTCCCCTCTCTCTCTCCCTATCCACTCTCTCACACCCTCTCTCTCCCCCCTCTCTAATCCCTCAACACTCCCTCTCCCCCTCACCTCTCTCTCCACCTCCACACTCTCTCCCCCTCCCTTCTCTCTAACCCCCTTCACTTCCCCTTCCCTTCCCTCCCCTCCCCCCTCTCTCCCCCTCCCCTCTCTCCCCGTCTTTCCTCTCCTAGATGTGGAGATGAGATTATGGAGATCAACAACACAGTGGTGTACAACATGGTACTGAACGATGTGTACACGGTTCTGAGTCAGTGCTCCCCCGGGCCAGTTCAGATCATCATCAGTCGACACCCCGACCCCAAAGTACGTACCCCGTTTAACCTTATATGCACACCCTGTCTGACCTTATATACACACCCTGTCTAACCTTCTATACACACCCTGTCTAACCTTATATACACTCCCTGTCTGACCTTATATACACACCCTGTCTAACCTTATATACACACCCTGTCTGACCTTATATACACACCCTGTTTGGCCTTATAAACACACCCTGTCTGGCCTTATATACACACCCTGTCTGGCCTTATATACACACCCTGTCTGACCTTATATACACACCCTGTCTGACCTTATATACACACCCTGTCTGGCCTTATATACACACCCTGTCTGGCCTTATATACACACCCTGTCTGGCCTTATATACACACCCTGTCTAACCTTATATACACACCCTGTCTGGCCTTATATACACACCCTGTCTGGCCTTATATACACACCCTGTCTGGCCTTATATACACACCCTGTCTAACCTTATATGCACACCCTGTATGGCCTTATATACACACCCTGTCTGGCCTTATATACACACCCTGTCTGGCCTTATATACACACCCTGTCTAACCTTATACAGACACCTTGTCTGACCTTAATTATTGGTCTCCCAAGTGGCACAGTGGTATAACACACTGCATCTCAGTGCCAGAGGCGACACTACCGACCCTGGTTCAATCCCGGTCTGTATCACAGCTGGCCATGATCGGGAGTCTCATGACGAGGTGCACAATTGGCCCAGTGTCGTCCGGGTTGGGGGAGGGTTTGGCTCGGTAGGCTGTCAATGTAAATAAGAATTTGTTCTTAACTGACTTGCCTAGTTAAATAAAGGTTCAATTAAAATATGTAAAATATACTGTACACACACTGTCTGGCCTTATATCAACGAGTTTACTGTGGAACAGATGCACATGTGTGTAGTGTTGGGGAGGGAGTGTGTTGATTTTTGTGGTGAGTGTTTGTGTGTGGGGTGTTTGTGTGTGGGGTGTGTGTGTGTTAAATGCAATGTGTCTGTGTGTATCTTTAGGTGTCAGAGCAACAGCTGAACGATGCCATAGCCCAGGCTGTAGAGACCAGCCAACTAAAGCAGGACGCCAGTCAGTGGAGTATAGAAGGTAACAACCTTTATCAACTCAGTGGAGTATAGACAGTAACAACCTTTATCAACTCAGTGGAGTATAGACAGTAACAACCTTTATCAACTCAGTGGAGTATAGACAGTAACAACCTTTATCAACTCAGTGGAGTATAGACAGTAACAACCTTTATCATCTCAGTGGAGTATAGACAGTAACAACCTTTATCAACTCAGTGGAGTATAGACAGTAACAACCTTTATTAACTCAGTGGA
>NC_074695.1:40872371-40874393 GCF_029448725.1 Salvelinus fontinalis
AGTATAGACAGTAACAACCTTTATTAACTCAGTGGACTATAGACAGTAACAACATTTATCAACTCAGTGGAGTATAGACAGTAACAACCTTTATCATCTCAGTGGACTATAGACAGTAACAACCTTTATCATCTCAGTGGACTATAGACAGTAACAACATTTATCATCTCAGTGGACTATAGACAGTAACAACCTTTATCATCTCAGTGGACTATAGACAGTAACAACATTTATCAACTCAGTGGAGTATAGACAGTAACAACCTTTATTAACTCAGTGGACTATAGACAGTAACAACATTTATCAACTCAGTGGAGTATAGACAGTAACAACCTTTATCATCTCAGTGGACTATAGACAGTAACAACCTTTATCAACTCAGTGGACTATAGACAGTAACAACCTTTATCAACTCAGTGGAGTATAGACAGTAACAACCTTTATCATCTCAGTGGACTATAGACAGTAACAACCTTTATTAACTCAGTGGACTATAGACAGTAACAACCTTTATCAACTCAGTGGAGTATAGACAGTAACAACCTTTATCAACTCAGTGGAGTATAGACAGTAACAACCTTTATCATCTCAGTGGAGTATAGACAGTAACAACCTTTATCAACTCAGCGGAGTATAGACAGTAACAACCTTTATCAACTCAGTGGAGTATAGACAGTAACAACCTTTATCATCTCAGTGGAGTATAGACAGTAACAACCTTTATCATCTCAGTGGACTATAGACAGTAACAACCTTTATCAACTCAGTGGAGTATAGACAGTAACAACCTTTATCATCTCAGTGGAGTATAGACAGTAACAACCTTTATCAACTCAGTGGAGTATAGAGAGTAACAACCTTTATCATCTCAGTGGAGTATAGACAGTAACAACCTTTATCAACTCAGCGGAGTATAGACAGTAACAACCTTTATCAACTCAGTGGAGTATAGACAGTAACAACCTTTATCATCTCAGTGGAGTATAGACAGTAACAACCTTTATCATCTCAGTGGACTATAGACAGTAACAACCTTTATCAACTCAGTGGAGTATAGACAGTAACAACCTTTATCATCTCAGTGGAGTATAGACAGTAACAACCTTTATCAACTCAGTGGAGTATAGACAGTAACAACCTTTATCATCTCAGTGGAGTATAGACAGTAACAACCTTTATCATCTCAGTGGAGTATAGACAGTAACAACCTTTATCATCTCAGTGGAGTATAGACAGTAACAACCTTTATCATCTCAGTGGAGTATAGACAGTAACAACCTTTATCATCTCAGTGGAGTATAGACAGTAACAACCTTTATCAACTCAGTGGACTATAGACAGTAACAACCTTTATCAACTCAGTGGAGTATAGACAGTAACAACCTTTATCATCTCAGTGGACTATAGACAGTAACAACCTTTATCAACTCAGTGGACTATAGACAGTAACAACCTTTATCAACTCAGTGGAGTATAGACAGTAACAACCTTTATCATCTCAGTGGAGTATAGACAGTAACAACCTTTATCATCTCAGTGGAGTATAGACAGTAACAACCTTTATCATCTCAGTGGAGTATAGACAGTAACAACCTTTATCATCTCAGTGGAGTATAGACAGTAACAACCTTTATCATCTCAGTGGAGTATAGACAGTAACAACCTTTATCATCTCAGTGGAGTATAGACAGTAACAACCTTTATCAACTCAGTGGAGTATAGACAGTAACAACCTTTATCAACTCAGTGGAGTATAGACAGTAACAACCTTTATCAACTCAGTGGAGTATAGACAGTAACAACCTTTATCAACTCAGTGGAGTATAGACAGTAACAACCTTTATCATCTCAGTGGAGTATAGACAGTAACAACCTTTATCATCTCAGTGGACTATAGACAGTAACAACCTTTATCAACTCAGTGGAGTATAGACAGTAACAACCTTTATCATCTCAGTGGACTATAGACAGTAACAACCTTTATCAACTCAGTGGAGTATAGACAGTAACAACCTTTATCAT